>NC_048596.1:173093806-173188281 GCF_003668045.3 Cricetulus griseus
AAATCATGTACTAGGGAAATGTCCAGAGATCTAAAAGGACCACACCAACTAACAATCTAAACAACAGTGGATAGGCTACCTTAAATCCCTTCCCCCCATAATTAGATTGATAAGGCCTATTCTAAGGAAGTTCAAGCCATTTTTGACATAGAGCAAAGGATTACTAGCCTACAATCCACACCACCATAGAAGCTAGAAAACAAGAAGGACACTAAGAGCAACATACATAGTCCCCTGGAGAAGGAGAAAAGGACAAGATCTCCTGAGCAAATTGAGAGCATGCGGGGAGGGGAGAGTGAGCAGGAAGATTGAGTCTGGGAAAAAGTAGAGGAGAGCAAGATAAAATATACCATTATAGAGGGAGCCATTATAGGTTTAAAGAGAAATCATGTACTAGGGAAATGTCCAGAGATCTAAAAGGACCACACCAACTAACAATCTAAACAACAGTGGATAGGCTACCTTAAATCCCTTCCCCTGATAATTAGATTGATAAGGCCTATTCTAAGGAAGTTCAAGCCTTCTTTTAATTCTGAATCATATGAAAAATTTAAAGACATTGTCCAGAGCTTTGGGGTATTTTCAGGTTCTATATTCTAGAAGAAAACCAGAAAATGCTAATAGAAGGCTCAATTCCCCAAGGTCAGATAGAGTTTGAAGTTAGTGTCTCTCAGCTCTGTATGTGAATCCTCAAATAATCTAATAGGTCTTCATTATCGTAGGGGAGGGAAGAAATGACAACTTTTCTGTTTTCTTTTCTTTATTCTTTTTCTCAAATAAATTTAATCATGTTAGACCACAAGGCAGGCTTTATTACCAACATTAACCCCAAATGTTGTTTAGCATTATTATTAACTTACATTCTACAAAATCTGGGGTCACTTATTAATGTGGGGAAATACCAATAAGGAGCCAGGTAGAAATACAAGGGTATTTAATAGGGAAAGGCCTTACTTACAGAGCAACCTAGCCAGGCAGCAGTCTGTACAGCAAGCCAAAAGCGAAATTGAAACTGAAAAAGGCCCCCTGACTGCCTCTTACTCTATGTCACCCTGACCACACCCTCGCAGGCGTGGTCAGGCAGACCTGTAGCCAGCCCCTAAGCAGGCGTGGCTACAGGTTCCCCTACAAATTATTTTCCTCTTTCTACATGAAATCATTTACCATGTGGTAAGGCGTCCAAGTGTTATGTAAGGCACTCTTCATGCAGCCCTGTATTATATAGGGTTATGTAAAGGAACAGAAGACATGTATGTGGGGATTCATTATATTTGTAGGGCCTGGGTAGTTCAACAGCAACCATCTGAATGTTGGAGACACTGAGTATTTTCTGGCCAGTCCATAAAGCCATATGTCTCAACAGTGAAAGGTGGAAAATGCTTGAGGTACTTACTCTATGATTCAGTCCCTGTTGGAAGACCAAATAATCCATAGTTTATTGTTAGCAGAGAATAGCAGCAATAGAAGCAGAATAAATGCACTTACTCAGAAATAGTAAATGGCAGTAAAAGGCAGGCAATGCTACCTTTACTTGAACCTCTTTATATCTTAGCCACCTGTTGGCAGGCACCATCTACCCATTCTGAGAGTAAGTTTTCTTCCTCAATAAATCCTTTCAGGAAACACTCTCAGACACATCCTCAGAGGTGTTCTTCTTAGGTGACTGAATGTTTGTCACACTGACAATCAAGATTAACCATCACAGCAAACTACCCAGTCCACTGGGTCTTACTGTTTTTTCTACCCTCTTTCAAGGTTCCCTGAGCCATAAGTATGAGAATTACAATGTAGATGTATCCACTGGGTCTGGACCCCAAAGCTCTGCATTCTGATTGGTTATGATTTTCTGTAATGGTCTCCATTTGTTGCAAAAATAAGTTGCATTGATGGGAGAGTTGAAAGTTTGGAGGGAGGAAAGGGGAACTATGTTATAATCTCAAAACACAAAAGAAACAATAATAACAAATTGATCTTCACAATTTCTAGGATTCCTAAGCATGCATTATCTGCTTGGAGTACTTCAACCCAAGAGAGATGGATTACCTCTGTCAAGGGAAAAGCCAAGGGAACCTTGTGAGAACTGTGGAATCAACTCTGGAAGAGAAATTTTGGGAATCCAAACAAAGCTCATTACAAATCATTTCACTAGTGTTACTTTGTCCATGAGTTTCTAACAGCACTGCATTTCTGCTTATTGGAACACTCTTCCCAATATTGTGTAGAGATAAAAATGGAAATTCTCTCATTTTGGCAATTGATAGCTTATCTTTCTATAATTCTTTAAATAATTATAGCTTTAAGTACAGGGTAAAGTTGAGGTTCTTTTATATGTCCCAGTCAAAGCAAAGCATCAATAAATGATTTTATTTAAACACATGAATATACATTTATCTCTATGAATTATATTTTCTATTCTCTTCAGGTAAGTCCATTATCTTTTCTTTGTGATGTTATCCATGGAAAGAGGAGATACTTGGACATCTGAAGAACTGAACTGGCAGAATAGAAATCTGCTGTTTATGATAGGTTGGTTCCAGAGATCATCCATCATTCACAATTCCTCAGAGTAGTATGGGAGTCAAACTACCGTTTAGAAAGTGAAGGAACCTTACATTGCTTTTAGCCAGCCAAGAGAACCTAACTTATCCATGAGCACAGGCTGGTTGATGGGAAAGCCAGGATGAAATAAGGCTGTCAGACTTTAGGGCACAATTTTTAACCATCATATTACACTGTGACTGGTAACTGTTTTATTTCACAGTTCCAACAAAATTTCCACACAAATTATACTTTTCAGACTCTTTACAATCCAGAATCTCTTCTGCAGTTGCTCTTAGAACTGACCCTGTTATAGATAATAATTTAGTTGCCTTTTCTTTTTTGTAAAATTCATCTTCTCCCTATTGTTAAGTGCTCAGAGAGCCATGGCCTTCTGTAGTTTTAGTAGCATCACAAAATTGCACAGTTCTGTCTGTATTGCAAAAAGTAACTCCTATTAGTTCCCACATGAAACATAACCCTTATCTGTGAAACACATCTGAAAGCAAGCAACCCACAAACCCTTTGTAAATGAATACCACAGAGCCCATTCAGCTCTCCCTCACTTAGTGTAGCTCTCTTCGCCTGAATATTGCTACACACATGAATCCTGACTTCCATCTCCTAAACCACCCCATTCTGTTATCTTCTGTTGTGGAGAGTTTACTCTGAAGAGTGTGAAAATGAATCATATGGCTTGCATTTCATCCTTGTTGGCATGATCATAGCAAGAGTCTCTTTTAAAAACAAAAACCTTGAATATAAAGTGATTCCCATTTGATAGTTGCTTACAATAAATACCTACTTTTAAAACATTTTCACACATGAAAAGTACATGCAACCCAATATTTTAATTTTTAGCATTCTCTGGGTTGGTTTTCTCATCTCCCTCCTTCCTCCCACTTCTTCCAGTCTCCCACTCTTTCTAGGACTCATCCTCTATGCCTCCTTCTCCTTCTCTTCCTCTGTCTCCTGATGGCAGTGTGATAGAACACAGTACCTTATCTATTACTGCACAAATGCTGTACCACAGAGATACATCCCTGGTTAGAGTTCTTGACTAACAAACTTGAAGCAACTTACTGCCCTCCCTGTTGTTTCTGTTATATGATTTCCTAGATTATGAGTCATTTATCTAATCAAGCAAAAATTTTAATTGCAATGTGATATTGTGATACCATCCATATTTGGGAATTTTCCAGTATGCACATTATAAAACATAAACTCAGACAAAAATGCCAATAATCAAGTGCTAGATATTTTATTAACCCTCTTCAAAACATTTCATTTTTCTATGTATCTTAGCTCATTGAAACATTCCTTCCTACCTAGTATTTTCCCTGATAAGAAGTATAGTATACTTTTATGTGTTATTATGTGTCTTCTTAGACATCTGAAGAATATCATCGGTTACCAAATGTGAATCAATTTATGGAGTTTGTTAGAAAGTGGGTAAAGGAAACTTCTTTAATATCTATAAGAAATAATGTGCTCATAGATGTTATCAATAAAGAGGAACCTGGGATAGAGATAGGCATGAAATAACAATTTTGAGTATTTCACAAGTAAGACATTAAACATTTGGATAATAGAATATACGACAATCAAGCAAACAATGCATGCCCTCACAAGTCATGTTACCCTCAGTCTAGCCAAATACAATTCGTATTTCTTTCAGTATCTCTAGGAAACTCTGTTTCCATGATGTAACATATGGTAAGAAAGAAGGTGATGCCTCTCCCCTTCCTTGGAATCACAGGATGATGCTTAATTGAATTAATTTGTGACGTATTTTTTGGGTATCTACAAAAAGAGAGTTTACCTGTTCATTTTAAATTATTATTTTGACTGTGGTTGTTTATGAGAACATAAACAATCATATTATCAAATGATGATTTGATAGTACACAAGGATCAAGTAAGGGTAGGTAGCATTTTTATCCATTATATGTATATTTACATTTTAATTTGTATGAAGTATTGGTACATACTCATGGAGGTCACTGTTTTAGTTCACTACATGTATGTAGCATGTTCTGACAAAATAGGGTCTTTAATATCTTTCCATCACTACTTTGTGTTGGGAGACCTCATATAATTTTCTAGTCACTCAAATATTACATATTGGTTTTTTTGTGAACTATAGTTTTTCCACATAAAGTATTAGAATCTATTAATTCTATCTATATCAAGTATATTAATTTTATGAGAAAGATAAAATAGTAACTAGTCATAGTATAGTATGACAGCTAGAAAATTCATTTTGAAATGTGACAGATGTTTCATGTGGGCATTTTGCCAAAGTATGGTTTTGGATAATTTAAATTCTCTTAACTGGCTAGATGAACATCAAGTTCTTCATTTCTTTCTAAAATATAATTTGATGCCCATGATACCTTGAGTGGTACTTTCTAAGGCTTGAAGAATTTGAATAGACTTATCTTTATTTGGGAGCTTAATATAATGACATAATAGATCTATAACTGATTGTCTTAGGGTTCTTAATGCTGTAAGGAGACACCATGACCACAGCACATCTTATAAAGTAAAACATTTAATTGGGGCTGGCTTACAGATTCAGAGGTTTAGTCCTTTATCAATGAGGTGGGAAACATGGTGTCACACAAGCAGACATGGTGTTGAGAGTTAGCTGAGAGTTCTACATCTGGATTGGCAGGTAGCAGGATGACACTGAGCCTGGCTGAAAATTTGAAACCCAAAAGCCCACCCCCATTGACACACTTCCTCCAACAAGGCCACCCCTACTCCAACAAAGTCATGCATCCTAACACTACTCCATCAACATTCCAATTTGAGTTCATTGGGGATATTTTTACTCAAAATGCCACACTGATTTTGGATAGTCTACCTTAAATTTATTTCCACATGACCTAGATTTCTCCCAAATCTCCTTTGATGGATTATTTACAAATTTAGTGGAACTTGTGTTTTAAATCATCTGCCATTTTGCTTCTATTAATGCTAAGGCTGGCACTTTGTATAGAATTAAATGGTATTATAATTATGTTCCTTCTGGTGTCAACATGGGAAGATTTCTCTATTGATCAAGCATCATTCCAGAGGGAAAGTTGTTTCCTGAGGATGGCAGCCAGTTATACAAACTGTCACTTTCTTGCTTTCCTGAAGCCAAAAGTAAGCCAGCTGCTAATTAAACTGGGATAAATTAAGGTAAATTGAATCTGCCTGCACATCTGCTTCAGGTCTGCAAATGGGACCACACCGCCGAGCTGACCCAGTTCACTGAAAAGAATCTTCTTCCAATTCTACAACAGTTTCAAAGAATCCCAGCAACTCTGATAATGGAATTAATGTAAGGAAAGAGAGAACTGGAAATACCTCCTGTCTGCCTTGACACTAAAGAAGAATCTTCAAAACAGCAATTCCATAGTCAAAATATGCCTGGGGAGCTTCCAAAGTTAGATCATTCTAGAAAACTGACTATATATACCTATAAGATGGAGTCATTAGAATGTGATGAAATCAGCCATTGTCTGATGACTCTATAACATAACTTGAAGAATTACTCTACAATATTATTATTGCTACAGAAAACATCTGTAAAATATAGTATCACTGTTGTGGTAAATACTCAGCCCTGCTATTAGACCAGACTGTGGTCCCATTTTTTTGTTTATTTTCTCTTAGTTAATCTGCAATTATTTTCCACATTCATTTTAATTACATATGTGATGTCATTCACACACATACTCTCTGACTTGTAGTTATTTATTTGTGCTACATTTCAAGAACTATCATTTTAATGATGACATTTTATGTTTAAATTTCTGTTGTGTGTGTGTATCTTACTATGTGTGATTTGTCTTTCCCTGCTGATTCTTACAAACTTCTTTCACTCCTCTTTCTTTCCTTTAATTCCTTCCTTCTTCCTTCCTTTATTTGTTGTCTCTATGCCTCTCTTCTTAGTTTTCCCCTTCGTATATCAGGATTTCATCAGCTATGATACACAGAATCTTTGGGTCAGTTTCAGAAGTAAAAGAAGACTCTTGTCAGGTGAATTGGTTCAGTTTGGTCTTGTGTTCTTGTTTGCAAACCTAGAGCAGGAATTTAGGCAGATTTAATTAACTATTGAGAAATTATTTCAATTATGGTTTCAGGAAACTTATATAATAATAAATGACCCAGCAAGATATGTCCACTGGTGCAATAGTGTTATGGATGTTATAGGAATAACCAACCACTTTCTGTTTGGATTTAAAGTCTACATGATGACATGGAACATAATCTAATAACTGCTCATGGGGCCAAGAACATGTGGCTAGGTAGGTTATAGGACCATGGGTGAAACCTAATACTATTATTCTGTTAAATGGACATCTAATTTAAAATATTTCTAATATTTTAATATTAGAAATTACTATTTTTTGTAATATTTTTTGTAATTGTAATTGTAAAAAAATTGTAATATTTTTAATATTACAAATATTACTATGTTGACAGAAGAATGAGTTTCTCAACCCTCATCAAAGAAGCTTTTTCTTACAGTAGATAACAGTGAGCACAGTGACCCTCACTGTTCAATGTGAACATAATAAGACACAGTGGGATGCATAAAATAAATTGAACATGCATATCATAATCTTCAAAAAACTCAGAGGACTTTGAGAAAATTAAGGCAGAAAAATCAGAGGTGGAAGATGACTTCAAGAAAACTGTCTACTGGACACACTAGGACAGTTGCATTTATGAGCTCAAAATGATTGTAACAGTATGCCCAAGAATTTCATAAGTTCAAGCCAGACAAAACCTCAGTTTGTAGATAGAGAGAGATAGGTGGGCATGAAATCCCACCACTAGCTGGTGAGATAGTGCATATGATAGCTTTTAGGAGAGAAAGAATCAATTTTCTTTAGTGATGTATCTCCTTAGAGTATGGTCAGCCATACTCTAAGAGAGCCCTACTCCAAGAGCACAAACTAGACGTAATGGAGCAATAAGAAGAAAATTCAAAATTGGATGGTGTCTTCATTAAAGTTCTATTGCTGTAAATAGACTCCATGACTATTACAACTCTTATAAAGGAAAACATTTAATTGTGTCTGGCTTATAGTTCAGAGGTTATGTCCATTATTGTCATGGCAGGAATTATGGTGGCACACAGGCAAACATGGTGCTACATTTTTATGATTTCTATACCTATATCAACAGGCATCAGGAAGAGAGAGTGACACTGGGTCAGGTTTGAGCTTCTGAAACCTCAAAGCCTATCTACAGTGGGCTTTCCTTCCCCCAACAAGGCCACACCTATTCCAATAAGGCCATACTTCCTAATAGTGCCATTCCATATGAGCCTATGGGGGTCATTTTCATTCAAACCACCAAAGATGTATAGGGATTTGAGGATAGAGATGATATGGGAGGAATTGGGAGGTGACTATTATCAAAATATGTTGTGTAAAATTCTCAAATATTAATAAAACATTATTTAAAAACCATAATGAGCAATAAGAAATGTGAAGGATAAGAATAATTATCTTATATATAATACAAACAAATATATATGTATGCTTTCATGCCACACAGAGCACACACACACACACACACACACACACACACACACACACACACAGACACACACCTGTGGCAAAATCACTTATTTATTTCAGAAGTTCAAAGTTAAAACTGTGCCAGGCTCTTCAGTCAGTGTCAGAAAGGGAAAGCATTACATCAAGTGTTTTTCCTCATGTTAATTTCTCCTCTTCTTGGAGGCATGCAACATCATAACGTACCTGTGTTAAATAAAATAGTTAGTTCTTTGGGCCACAAACATAAATTTAAGTATTAGAAGTAAGAAGAAATAATAGTGTGATGACTATTCTTGGTTGTCAACTTGACTGTGTCTGGAATTAACTAAAACCCAAGCAGCTGAGTTCAACTTTGAGGGCTTTTTTTTCTGAATTAGATTATTTGAACTGGAAAGACTCATCTTTAATCCAGATCTTTTGAGGTTGGAAGATCCAACTTCAGTATGGGCCACACCTTCTGTGATGGCACCCTATATCAGAGAAGGAAGCATTTTTTTCTTTGCCAGATAGCCCTTGCTCTTACTGCCAAGTCTATTTCATCACTGGCATTACAGCCTACTACTTTGGGATTCAGGTGTATACTCAAGACCATTTGAAATATTCAGTCTCATGGACACTGCTAGGTTAGATTCTTGGACTTTTTATGGACAGCTAGTTGGACCACAACATATACTCTCTAATAAATTCTCTTTATATATAGACAGATTCAGTTCTATCAGTTCTGTTCCTCTAGAGAACCTTGATTGATACAGATTTGATTGATTAGTAAAATATCTTGAAAAACAGCCTCAAATTTCCTAATATAAGATCTACATGGTGTTGGTAGCTACATTTATTCTTCTAAAATATGACTCATGGATATAGAAAATGAGAAGATTTTTGACTCCATCTTCCTCTTGGGCAGCTGAAATGTATAATGCCCTTTAAGAAGTTCTGAGAGGAAAACATAATAAATCTTCTTATCATGGCTTAACTTAGCATTTCCTATGCCTGTTTGATTAAGGGAAATTTTTATGCGTGATTCTCTCATGACAGCTTACATTAGAGTCTGAAACAGTACACTGCAGGCAATTAGGAATCCTGTCTTTGCTTATTTTCTACTGCTGTAGCATAATTTCTGAGATTAGCAATTTATATAAAACTCTTATTTTCTAAAAGCTGGAAAATCTAAACCTAAGGTGTTGAATCTTGCCTGCACTTGTCTTGTGCCATAGCATGAGCATCACACAAGAGCAAGTAGGACTATGTAAGACCTGGTCCTCATTCCTCTTCTTATAAAGTCACTAAACTCATCATGACAGCCACCTCCAAGACCTCACTTAATTCCCCCCTAATGATAAAAGCTCCAAAATCTACCAACATAGTATTTGAAAATTTTCTGTATTTCAAGGGGGAGGACAAAGTCTTCAATCTATTAGTAACAATAACAACAAAAGGACACCATCTGTCACAGAATTTAAAATCACATATGACACAAGCCTGTGGGCATGTCTATGAAGGCTTATTAGATCAGGTTAATTAAAGTAGGAATACCACCATGACTCATTAAATTCTGGCAATGAGCTTCTCTTCTTGTGGACTCCAAAAAGTCCAAGTCTCTCAAGTCTATAATTCTAAAAGTTATGGATAATTCCAATTAACAAATGCATTTCTAGATGGGTACCACCTTAAACAGCAATTATACATTCCTAAGCTTTAGGCTTCAACTTGAGATCAAAAGTTGGCAAGATGATTTGTGATGAAAGACAGATTTTCAGTTTTAAATAAGAGAATAATGACATGGGCACTAACCAAGTATTAATGTGACACACTGAACCATTGACATGCCTTGGATGTGATGTTCAAGTTGCTCTGGGCAGGACACAAAGGTAAGACCATGTGCTCTGTTCATCTTTGTCAGTTTTTATGACAAGTCCCTTCTCTTTTATCCACATTTTATGACTGTATTTCAATTGCTTTGTGATTTCATAGTTTAATAATGTGGGATACTACCCCCCCACTTCATTACTCAAGCTAGTGAATTGTGGTTTGCACATATTATGTTAAAAATGAAAACAATATAAATTCTTTTTCCCTACTTTTTCCAGATCCTGTGTTGCTAATCATTTGTTACCATCACATGTCATTGATTTCTACAAGAATCCTCCTATTGAAAAATAAGCCACTTCTGGAGAGAAGAGATAATTGAAGGAAATGTTATGTATCTTAGAGTCCCAGGAATAAGCAGTGGTAGATACAGGAACCAAACCCTAGTCAATGCTACTTTTCATTGGCTTCAAGGTATTTAGTTTTTTTGTTTGTTTTGTTTGTTTGTTTTTTGTTTGTTTTGTTTTGTTTTGTTTTGTTCTTGTAGTCCAGGCTGATCTCGAACTCACAGAGATCTGCCTGCCTCTGCCTCCTGAGTGCTGGGATTAAATGTGTGCACCACCACCACCCCACTGGCTTCAAAGTACTTTGATTCAGCAGTTTTGATGATTGTACATTCTTCTTTTTCCTAGACTCTCTCTAGTTTAGTCTCCTCTGTTTCACTTCTGAGTCATTCCTCTCCAACACTTGGTCCTCCTTGATGTTCATCCAAAATTCCAAGCATGTTCCTGTTCAAGAACTCTACATTTGTCCCTGTAAATCCCATTGTGTATCTGAGTAACTGATAAATGCTGCTCCACTCCCTTTGATCTTCAGAAGCCTCACCTCCCTTCTGATTGTCATAAGTCCATGTTCATATAGCCATCTAATATACTAGAGTTTCACGTGGTTATTTCCTCACTAGAACTTCCCTCCATGACTGTAAATTTTTCTGAGAGTACTTTTTATACTATTTGAAATATTATAATATATTAACATTTCTTGACTGCGCATGTATGCATTTTATCTAATTTTTATTCTCTATGCATCTCATTTTCATAATTTTTAAAATAAACTTTTAGCTTTATGATTTCATTACTGCAATAAGCAAATCAATCTCTAATGCTTTTACTGAACAATAATCAGAGACATTACACTGTGTGAGGTACTCAAATGGCATCTAGTGAAGCTGAATTATCAGGATGTATTTCTCCAGAGCATCTACAGGAATTACATTATGGCAATCGAAACTACTAGATCAGCTATGCTTCATTTGTATAGGAATATGCATAAAAAAACTCTGGTTAATCCGTGTGGTCACTGATTCACCCAACATTATTCGGTGACTAACTGTCCATATTCATGATTCAGGCTCTAAAAATGAAATCACTAGATTTTAGTTGTTTTGAACTCCTTCTTTCAGTACCTGCTCTCTGGGAGCACAATTAATCTTTGTACCATTGTAAAATTGTCTTGTATATTGGCGCCATTATTTCTTCCTATATAAATTCATGTGGACATCACATACACACAGAACCTGTGCTGTTCATTCTTTCTTTTCTACTCCTTACTCTGCTCATAGCAACTGTACAATCACAATATCTCTTTCCTGCCCAGTGTCCCAGAATGCCAAATTCTTTTCTGAACTGTCACAATTTTGGTTTATGGATATCCAGGGTTTGGTTTATGGATATGGGGGGAATCCAGGGAAAACTGCGAAATAGAATAGAAGTCCACAAAGGAAGGGCCATCCTTTTATGTTTTAGGCATTTTGGGGTGCATTGTTTTGGGCATAGACTCTTGAGTGTTATTAGTTTTTCTTCCATGGCTCTAGACAGCATAGTACTTAGGAATACCTTTGTCTGTCTTAGGGATGGCAAAACTGTACAAGTAGTACAGGGAATGATGCAAGGACGACAAGAGGTGGCTAATATGTCCCATTAGTTAGGCAATCGTGATTAGACACTTCAAAGCCAGGAAAAAGAGATTGCTTCAATTCCCTTCATGGCTCTTAGGCTTATCATTATGCACATGCTGGAAATGAGATGAGAAAAATATAAAATCAAGTATCTCTAAAACCATGATTTTAAGTGAAATTGAATAGTATTCAAAGAGTTGTGTATGTTGGGCGTTGGTGACACATGCCTTTAATCCCAGAACTTGGGAGGCAGGCGGATCTCTGTGAGTTCAAGGCCAGCCTGGTCTCAAGAGTGAGTGCCAGGATAGGCTCCAGAGCTACACAGAGAAACCCTGTCTCGAAAAACCAAAAAAAAGTGTTTGTGTACATTGAAATAAAAGGTAAGGTAATCAATTTTCAACTGCTGTGCCTACAATGAAGCACAAAAGAAAGCCTTGCACAAGTGTACCCAGCTAACTTAAGGCCAGACAAATGAAGGAATTTGTAATACACTCAATCAATGCCTTGTCTTTAGCAACTAGATTTGTTGCAAAAAAATAGATGGGAAAATGCTGTCTCTTTGTTATTAAAATATGCTGAATGCATTTGAAAACTTTATATTTTTGATAGTTATGCATTCCCCCTGTGACTTCTCATGTATCTGGCAATTTTTTTCATCTTTTATCTTAAGTTTTATTCCTTCTTTTTTGCCTTAACTAAACAGTTCTCCATTCCCAAGTCTTCTTTTTCTGTGCCTATTTGATTAGTTTGGGTCTTCTTTTTGTAATTTAGTAACGTAAAGGGATGTATTAATTCTTTTCCTACTACCTGCATGTCTGCTTCATAGGAGTCCTCTGGCTACCAACAGAAAATTGCTTGTAAGGCTTCACATCTCCACAGGTCTCTGGTTTCCCCAGAATAAGCACTGAACCCAGAGGAAGAGTATTGGCCCCTCTCTGACTTCTCAGTTTTCCGTCCTTTCTAAGAGGCTATGCATCTTGTTTACATGACTCCTTTTGGATCACTGGTGTCTACTTTTGATTCTCTCGAACTATTACATATTCATTTTAAGGCCCAACTTAAAAGATGCTGCTTTCTTTTTGTGATTCCTTTTAGAATCGAAAATAATGTCTTTCTTCTTAGTAGATTTGTATTCAAGGGCCATATGGATTTCAGCACTTCGTTTCTCTTTTTAGTGTTTACCATGTCGCCCCCTCATACTTTGAGAGCTCAGTTGTAACTCAATATGTCTTCTTTATTTTTTGGTGCATAACAAACATGACAAAAATCCAACCACTTAAAATGCTTCACTTATTTTGATTGGTGATTCCGAGGTCAGTAATGCAACAGGGCTCAGGGCAAGCCCACCTGTGACTCACAATGGTCACACAGCTCAGGAAATGAAAGGGCTGTGGAGTCTCTAAATTCCAGACTTTTGATTCCTTGCAATCAAAAGTCTGGAATGACTTAAAGATGGAAGCTGTCAGGCAAAGCAACTAAGTATCATCTGTCTGTCTCAACATGGAGACTTCAAGCTATCAGTGTAAACACAAAGAGGGCTGCAATGCCTTTGAGATAGCTGTCATCGAGCATTGCTTCTGCTCCATGCTGTGGAAAGGGAATTTCTACCTTGCCTGTGTTCAAGGAGGGGGTTTGTTGACTCTGCCTTTCCTAAGAGACAGACGGAGTATCCACAAAATTTGAAGCCATGTTTTGAAACATGTTACATGTAACTACTTGTCAAGTGGAAATTGACTGTCTATGAACCGGCCATGGACAAGTGTCTGGTTTCCGATTCTAGAAAACAGACCTTTTTTATTTCTTGAAATCACTGCGGTTGCCCTTGGCCACCACTAAGTCTGAGTATCAGGCAAAAGCCTAGAGATTTGGATGAATGACAAGACGCCTGGTTCACTTTTTGAGAGAATGTCTCCCACCTTTATTGTGGAGCAGCCTTATATAAGAACTTACAAAAACCCCAGGTCAAAGGATTCACAACAGGGTATTGATCCTATTGGGGAGAGGTCAGGAAAACAGGAGGTACCTGTGGTTATGCTGGAAAACAACTCTTAGAGAGCCGGTGGGGGCTGGGTCCCAACAAATGGCTGCTGTGTCTGACGTGCAGTGAAAATAGAACAGTGTTCATGCTGCTATAGAACAGTGGGTAAAGTGTTGGGCGCACAAGTTTCCAATGTAGGCCACGATGAAAACTATTCCTTGCATTAAAATCTCTGAAGACTAAAATCTTGAATGGGGGTGATTATATCTCAAGGAATGGAAGTGATGATAATACCAGAAACATGCTGGGTTCTGAATAAATGCTAGTTTCCTTTCTTCATTCTCCTATTAAATTAAGACTTCAGTTGTGTCGACAAAAATGCAACTGGGCTCAGCACTTCCCACTAAAGAGACAGTATTAGAATTTGCAAGAACAGGTAAGTAGCTTGTGAGGAGTGGGAGGCAGATGTGACAAAACCTGTAATCTCATGTGGCTGCAAAGCAGGCTCAGGAAGGAAGAGAGAAAATAATCCAGAAAAGTAGCCATTGGCGGGTGGCTATATGGTTTATATATCCTTTATTTCTCTCTTTTCCCATCTTTCCCCCAAAATATAGTGGTTTCATTTCTATGTAGTGACTGTACCCTTAGTGTTCATTAGAATAAGAATTTAGGGCTTTCTATGTGACCATAATACCAGGTAGCTGTGTTTTTTTCTTTGTTCCCTTATCAGATCCTCAACTCTAAGAACTCAGTGAGAAGAGTGGCTGTGGGGTGCGGTGAATATTAATATCTGATCAGCAGATATTATCTGATCAAAAAAGGTATGTGCCAACTAGAGACACCAAGGAGGAAAATGACTCCAATTAATAAGACAGCTTATGATTATTTATGTTATTATTTTTGTGTTTTTTTCCTAATTTCTTTTTAAAGAGATTGATGACTTCATTTGAAACCAGAATCAAATAAATTTAACCAGTAAGGGGAGAATCAAATAATGGTTTTAAAAGATGTATTTCAAGTGGTACTAAGACAGTCTTGAATTATTCAGGATTGGATTCATTAAAGAGCACCCAGCAAAAACCCTACTTAACTCCCCAGGAGAGAGATTGCCTCCTAATGGGATTCTTCAGCATCATCACCAGAATCATATTGTTGACTATTTAGGCTCATGCATATAATTAAATTATACCAGTGGAATATTCAGAAGTATACACAAAGTTTGTGTGTAAAGTTGATATTTGTTAGAGATGTATACATAGTATGGATTAATGAACTAAGACAAGGTTTATGATAATGTAGTATTTACTATGACAGTGCAAGAACATGCATATGTGATTGTATGTGTGTGTATGTGTGTGTGTGTGTGTGTGTGTGTGTGTGTGTGTTAATGTTTGAAATAACTTTGTGATATGAGAACTATTGTCACTACTATTTTACAAGGATGCAATTTAAGATACAGACATGAAGTAACTTGCTTGTGGTTATATAGATATTTTGCTATGCACTGCTATGACAAACAGTGACTAAAATCCACTAGTGGAGGCAAGTGTTTATTTGGCTTATATATTTTTTATTACAGTATATCACTGAGGGAACCAAGGCAGGAACTTATTCAGGGATGGAACCTTGAGGCTGGAAGTAAAGTAGGGACCTTGAAGGAATTCTGCTTACTGGTTTATTCTCTGTGGTTTACTAAGCCCGATTTCTTATATATAAGATGTTTAATATGTCATATGAGTCAGATGATAAGCCATTCAAGCTCAGAGCAAACTCACGATAAACAAAACATTCCAAAGATTTTAGTCTCAGGAATTGATATTAATTTAGATCTTCTTACTCTTGTCCCCCTCTCTTTTCAAATTATCATCGATTTAAAACAATGCAGAAGGATATGAAGCAACTCATTTTGGTTTTCAAGATGTATACCATGATAAGTAAGTTCACCACAATGACTTTTTTAAAATATTTATATTGCTTTGTTTTTGGAGACAGGGTTTCTCTGTGTATTCCTGAGTGTCCTGGAACTTGTTCTGTAGACCAGGCTGGCCTCAAACTCATGGAGACCCTCTTGCCTCTTCTGCCCAAGGGCTAGGACTAAAGGCATATACTGCCACCACCCAACTATGGTTTTTTGAAGGCAATTTTTTTCTTTTTGTTTTTCTAGATAGGGTTTCACTGTGTAGCTTTGGACACTGTCCTGGAACTGGCTTTGTAGACCAGGCTGGCCTCAAATTGACAGAGATCTGCTGGCCTCTGTCTTCCAAGTGCTGTGATTAAAGGTGTGTGACAGCACTGCCCAGCATGAAGGAAACTTTCCAATACTGATACATCCTTAACATTGTGTCCTCTCACATGGTCATGCAATGTTGTGTATAATTGCCTAGAATATCCATACAATCTGTGTGAAGGCAGTGATGTCATCAGGCAATTGTCAATAGAGGGCATGGAGAAAATAATAGTAATAACCCCTTTGATTTAGTCAGTTGCTTTGGAATGTTGATCTTAAATATTATTTTTTAAAGGAATTCCTTGAAATGGAATAAAAAGAAGATGGGTTACATTTCCTTCAATTCTTGCCTAACTTTCAGTGAAGACCATTCTGTAAGGATATCAAATCCCCAAAAAAGTAGACCAAGTACTTATTCTTGAAAGCTCCTCAAAGTATTGGACAGGTGAGTTTTGAGGAGACCTGTAGTGATATATTATTCATGATTTATTAAAGCTTGTCTGAGGATTCAGAAAAGCAAAGTCAGCCTCCAACTACAGAGATCAGGCAGTGGTATGTATACCTTTAATCCTAGAAGTCAGAAGCTAGGAAGTCGTGGTACACATCTTTGGTCCTAGGACTCAGGATTAAAAGATAGATGGATCTCTCTGAGTTCAAGGTCACCCAGATCCACACAACTGTCAATCAGTCTAAAACAGAATTATAGCTCACACCTTTAATCCCAGGACTCGTGAGAAGTATATAAGTCAGTATTAGAGTCAGTAGAAACAATAGTTCTCTAGCCACACTGAGGAGAGGCAGCAGTTTGAGACTTGGTGAAAGAGCTTGTGCATGGATCAGCCCATTAGCCTAGTCTAGAGGTGAAAGCTAGTGGCCTGCTGCTTTGCTTTTCTGAATCCTCACTCAAGCTTTAATAAATCATAAATAATATATTACTACAGAGACTCATGTGAGTTGATCATAGCACCTGCATGCTCTGTCATTAAAAGATAGCCCACATTGTTATTTTTCAATATCAACATTTTACTCATATCAAATGCCTACCAGGAATTAGCTCATTCAATTCTTAGAATAGTGACAACTTTTTCTATTTTATAGTTAAGGATATGGGCCCTAAATAGTTTAAAAGTGTTGCATAAGGACAATAAGTAAACTAATGGAAGGGGGTATGGCTATTTAGTAAATAACGTTCTCAGCAACAGCAAAACAAAATCATTCTCAGAAAACTTCATGGGGAATAAAGAATGTAAGTAACAATTGGTAAGTATTTATAATGACTGTCTTGTAGAAAGGCAACAGGGAAAATGGGATGGACTTTGGGTAGAGGGGGATAGATGAATAGACTTGATCTAGTGTATGATGTGTCATTAGCCAGCTGCATGACAGTTAAATCAAACATGTTATGAGACCACAGTTTCTCCTTTTAGAAATGAAGCTCTTGCTACTTAATGAATATTTTCAGACTATAAGTACAGTCTATATCTAAGTAGGAGATTGGTGTGTAAATATTATGGTTCTGTGTATTCTATAGGAATGAATACTTTGGAGTTTTCATGTAAACACCTGGAAATACATAGATGTTTATACACTGGATGTAACCTCCCCCAAAATCCACTTTCTTTTTATCTTCTCCCCTCTTCCATCTCCCTCTCTATGTTATTGTTCCATTGCAGTGAAGAGACACTATGACTAAGGCAATTCATGTAAAAGAAATAATATAATTGTGGACTTGCTTACAACTTCAGAGAGTTAGTCGAATGTCATCATGGCAGGGACATGGTAGGAGTATAGTGGCACACATGGTACAGGAGCAGTAGTTTAGAGCAACATCTTAATTCACTGGACAAGAGATAAAGACTAGACAGGCATAGGCTTTTGAAACTTCAAGATCTACTTCCTCCACCAAGTCCATACCTCTCACTCTTTCTGATCTTTTCAAACAGTTGCACCCCCTAATGACTAAGCATTCAAATATATGAGCCCATGGGAGGCACTCTCATTCAAACAACCATACTCTCCCTCCCTTCCCATTCTCTCTCCTTTCCTTCATTATTTTCTCCTCAGTTTCATTTGTCTTGCTCTGTGGCGGTCAAAGTGACTGCAATATTGCCTTCTTACCATCTTTACCCATCACAGTAGCCTTTCTTTAAATAAAATGATTTTTTACCCAATTAAAGTGTATACTAGGAGGGAAAAAATGTTGATTGCTCAGAAATTTTAGGTTTCCTGTAAAAAGAATCAGTTGAATCTTGCCTTCAGGTCAGGGCATTTGCAAAAGAATAATGCATAATGGGCTCAATCAAAGTCATCCTGACAACTTACCCACAGTGCATTGTCAGACAGCACATTTCAGAGGTAGTTGACTATCACACATGCCCGGCAGCTTAAACACAGAGAAGCCAATGGTTACTTAGGAGAGTCACTAAGACATATATCAAACTTAGTTTATTCAGAACCAAATTGTTTCTTAACATTTATTTTTTCTCTAGTTAAGTTTCAATTCATCTGTGAGTCTGTCAGGATGACAGGAACTCATTTGGAATCCATGAAGACAACTGACAAAAACTGCATTAAAAATTAGATTTTTGAATTCAAAGAATGAAAGCCTTAAATCGTGACAGACAAGTCAGTGGGACAAGATTGATACCAGATACTATTCTGTTCATGTTATTAAGAAAGCATCCCAGTCTTGAAGAGATGTTGTCATTACATAGCTTTTGTCTATGTAAATCTATGTAAATAAGGATGGAGTGAATATATCTATTGTCAAGAGACAAAAAGCCACCTCAAAGCAACAAGTAATCCAAGGAAAACATCAAAATCAGAAAGAGTCTCAGAGGTTCATTTATACTCAATTTCCTTATTGTGTACATGGGAGAATGAAACCCTTATGGGAGGAGAACAGGTGTATAGTAAACACAGGAGTTCTTTCATTTAAATCAAGCAGTCTACAGGTGGATTTAAGGACATCACTGGGAAAGAACATTCATCTCTCTCTCTCTCTCTCTCTCTCTCTCTCTCTCTCTCTCTCTCTCTCTCTCCGTGTGTGTGTGTGTGTGTGTGTGTGTGTGTGTGTGTGTGTGTGTGTGTGTGTGAGTATGTTTTGGTTTTGGTCTCTACCTTTTGTTTACATCTTATTTTATTGTTTGGTAACTGCTTTTTCCTGCTACATAGCTTTGTTTTGTTTTATAGTTCTGGGAATCAAGCAAGGCAAGAAGTCTATTACTAAATACCCAAATCATCCACTTGCTGCATATGTTCTGGATGAAACTTTCATTGTCAGTATTCACCATCCAAATTGAATGTAGCATCCTCTCAGCACAGGGAGACAAACTTTTGATCAGAGAGGCAGAACTGACTTATTTTGCAAAGCCACATTGAAGGCACCACCCATTAATCCTGGTTGCTCAATCCTTCAAATTTCCTCCTGGATATTTTGCTTTTCCATATTCTCCTTTTGCTAAATGCACAGCCTATTATATTTATGTCTATTTTGAACTAGGTATTATTTGCTACATATGATAAAATTTCTCTAACATAAATTGCACGTATAAAATGGATGAAATTAATGTATATTAAAACTATTTGCTTAGAGAATAATACTTAGAGACTAGTAAATATCATTTGAATAGCTTTCCAGTAATAGTCTCATCTAAATACTGGGCTGTTGCTGAGATGTTTAAGTTAATCCATGAGTCACATATTTAATCTTCAGTGAACAGTATAGGTGAGCAAATATTCTCACCTTTTGATCCTTTGAGATCCTAGCTAATATATATCCAACCACAGCCAGGGAAAGTTCTCAGATCACACTTTTCTGTGAAGGAATCTTGTAGCATTATGATCTTTTCTGATTTGGATAGACAGAGTATAACCACATCCCGTCCCTTTTCTACTTTGTCCAACAATGTTCCTAGGTAATTTATTTCCTCTTATATTCCATTGTGGGTAACTGACAGATAAAAAAGCCATATTGCAAAAAAAAAAAATTAAATGGAAAAAACTGTAGAATTCAAACACATCTAATATTGTGTTATTCTGAGTAGTGTGATAAAATCTTTCAAAATACTTTGTCTCACCATCTTTGGTTATCAGATTATCTGCTGTATCTCATGAGGTAACATGTCACAAAATGTGAAACAGCAGATTTCTCTGGTGCTGTGTGGCAATGCTGCAGAGGACATAGGAAAACAAAACGCGAATAAACATAATGCTGACTATCACCTACAGCTTCAGACATTCATTAGGAGGGTAGATTTTTGAAACATAACACTCACAGATAACAGGGAAAGATTCTCTGGCTTGGTACTGTGGAGGTGGTCCAGGGCTCCTGGATGGTCAGCTCATAGGCCAATAGAAGTGAATTTACTGCATCTGTTTTGCTAAAAGGGCATGTCATCAAACTTCCTCCTAAATGTTTCCATTTACAACTCTTGACTACCATGACACTCAGGCTCTGTCAGAGATGCCTGTTTCTGCAGTGAATGACAGTTAATGCGGAGATTCACAGATCCTCTGGGTGTTTAAAATAAGTGACTGGTGAGTGTTCAGCCATCAAGAGGACATCTATAGCACCCCTTCCAAAGCTCAAGGATCATCATGGAAGAGGGGGTGGAAAGAATATAAAGGATGGAAAATAGGCAGGAATGCCATGAAATGCTGTCTTCTGGGCATTGTGTAGCCATTGCAGTCATGAACATATAGAAATTACTATTGTTTGCATAGCATTTGCACAAGACAGGAACTAACATTCAGTGTTGGTTGAGAAAAGAGCTCATAGCATCATCCCTTCTGAAGGGGCCTCCTGACAATTGGTGTAGATGATGGGAAGTCATTGTCTTCCATGGTGTATTGCCCATGCTCCAGAGAAAATCTTAAAACCCATGACAGCATAGGTGGTCCTGGTTAAACTCAGTGGGTCACAAAACAAATCAATCTACCAAACAAACAGACAAACAAGCCAAAATATGATAGGGGAGGTAGACTGGTTGGCAAGAGGAGCAAGATAAGAAAGCATGGGTGATGAGTGTAACCAGAATGCATATACACATATGTGAAACTGACAGAGTAAATTAATTTATTAAAAATGATTTTTTTCATCACCCAGCAGTGATGAAATTGATCTCTCATCTTTCTGTCAGTCTTGAATTATGATGACATGTATAGTCCGTAATACCTATGTTACACTTCTACTTACTCTTGAGTGCTTTCGAGCATAGCCGTTGATGTTTGAACTGCTACCCTCAGTCTGTTCAACAAATCCAGACCTGGAATGCTGTACCCCATCATTCTCTCAGCCTCCACACATTATTGTCTCGAAAGCCACTTTCTCATTTGGGGGCACAGTGTTTGTCACAATAACATTTACTATTTTGTTGCTGTTACTGTTGTTTTTGTATTGTTTTGTTTTAATGCTTGTCACAGTTTTTAAGGTTCTGGTTAAGTGTAGAGTTTTTAGGTATTTGTTACAGACTCTAGGTACTTAATGTTAAGGCGCCAAAATCTATTTGTTTTTTGGCTTTGGAGTTAATGTGCCTGAGTATTTATAATTAGACATCTGTTCAGGAGGTCAGATATCTGGAGATCAGTGAAATTGGCTGAAGTCAGGATACCTGCTGAGTTTCAATCCCTCTGGGACTTCTAAAGGAAAGTCTGTTTCCTGTCTCCATCAGGTACTGAGTGAGGTCATCAGCTTTCTTTCACTCATAGCCACATCCTAAAGTCTGTCTCTTTGACTTCATTTCTGAAATCTTTTGTTGTCTCATGATTGCATATAAGGCCCAACCATCTGATCCAAGACGATCTCCTTATTTTATTGTGTTAATGGATTCAGCAATTCACAGCCCCTCGATGCACTTTTTGGTATATTGAGAAGGGAGCATGGGTCCTAGCATATGCTGGATAAATGTACAGTCACTAAGCAACATCCCCAACCCTGCAAAGTTGCTCTGTATCATGTAAAACCCACAAGGGTCAAGCATTCAGGAAGTTGGTGTATTTTGGTTGGTCATTCTTCTACATACCTTATTGTCATGACCGCCTCAACCAGCAAGGAAGACTCAACACTGAGATTCTTCCTTAAGCAGTTTACTCAGGAAACTTAAACAATCTTCTGACCCCGGGGAAAGCCGACCCACTGCTTATAAAGCCTAGGAGTAGCCAACCCCAGCATGCCACGTGGTGATCGAAGATAGGTCCACATATGAGGAAGCAAGCCTAGATCTCAGCCTTAGCCAAATATGGAGTTGTTTATTACAGAGAGCACTCACCATCGGGAGGGTGGGAGGCAGAAACCAGTGCCATCTTAAAGGCAGAGCATGTCACAGCTCTCTACAGTTCCCCCTGTTTTATTTAAAAAACACGCAACAGGCAAGAGTAGAGGTCTGATCTCTGAAACAATGGGACTCTGTAGTGATTCTCATTCAGATGTCACCCACCTAAAACGAGCACCAGACCCATCCCACACCCTTTTCACAGAGGCGGGAAATCAGGGTGCCAACCCGCATGCAATCAGACATGCTCCTCTTTGGGTCCCAAGGACTGACCCAAAGTGCAGTGCTCGGCCTTGCATCCTGAGCGCAACAAATTTCAATTCTTCATGGTCGCTAACCATACTTGGGGGGACTATCCTGCTTCTATGGCTGTGAAGGCTTGAATGATCATGACTGCATCACGCCGTTGTGTGACTCTGATCTTACATATACACCACAGGCATACCAAGGAGACCAGCACCAAAAGGCCTGCAAGCACCCCCAAGCCTGTCCTTTCCTTTAGAGGGTCCATGGCGGAGTTCAACCAGGAGGTCAGGCTGCTCACAAGGGATAGGTCTATTCGGGTGGAATTCACATGCACGATAGCCATCCTGAGGTCTCTCATAGTATCTTCAAACTTGGATGACCAATTCTGTAAGAGAAACTGAGACAATCTTTTAGACAGATTCGCTGCATGAGTGAAATTTTGATATTGTACCGATGTGACACAGCCCAGCCATTCTCCATTCGCATCCCAGCTGGGCCAACTGCCACAGGGTATCAACCTGTTCTTGTACCAAATCTATACGTTGATTGACAATCATTAGACCTCCTTTGATCTGTGAACTGAGTGAAGTTTGGATATCCAGGGTGTTGGCGACATTGGCAGAAAGGTTATTTAGAACATTTGGAGTCTGTAAAGTGCCTGACAAGGCCACAGCAGAAACAGTAGCACTCACAGCAGCGACGGTGATGGCTGTCACTATGGCTGCTGTTATGCCAAAATCTCTCTTCTCTTTAAACAATGTCAAGCTGCTGGGAGCTTCTACAGGCACAGGCACATACCAGGGCATATGGGTAACCACAGCCAAAGGAAAGTCTGTAGCATTCCGGCTCAGGGCATAAAAGCACGTGGCTGGGTGCAATTTAGCTAACTAGAATTTGTGCTGCCATTGCCCACCAACCATACAAATGGCAGCCAAATGCATGCTGGGGTAGGTGAAAATGTGGTATAATATGAGTCTGGTGGTGGAACGGAGGTCCAATCCTGCTGAACCTGCTGTGGCTCTCCGAGGTCCTTGGGATGATGGAGGGTTGGCCATCTCTCCTGGTTCCATTCTCCTTCCTGGTTCTCTACTGCCCCATATATTTGCGGGCCCTGCTCTGCGGCAAAATCAAGATCTCTGCCTAACTTATCCCATGAAAAAATCGTAAGGCTCCTGGAGTCTGCGAACCAAGGTGCAATGGCATCACATTCCCCCAGGAATCTCTCAAGAGAGTTTTTCTTAAGTTTTAGATTCTTAGAACAAAGCAGCTTATTCAGAGCCAAAAAAAATTGGGTGCGACTGAGAAGCACCCATGGCCAAACTAGTGCAGTCTTCCCTTTTGTTTTACTTTCAGTTCGCTTCTCCGCGAACTTTTCCTGCTCCCTCTTTATCTATGGAGAGGAGCAATATACCTGCTTTTGTTGTGGATTCCCACCTTACCTGGGAACTTACCAGTGCACTGCCCTGACTGCAGAAAGTTCTGAGTCCTCAGATGACTGTCCCGGTATGGGCCACCACTTGTCGAGACCGCCTTCACCAGCAAAAGACGCATCGCTGAGACTCTTCCTTAAGCAGTTTACTCAGGAAACTTAAATAATCTTCTGACCCCGGGGAAAGCCAAGCCACTGCTTATAAAGCCTAGGAGTAGCCAACCCCAGCATGCCACATGGTGATCACAGATAGGTCCACATATGAGGAAACAAGCCTAGATCTCAGCCTTAGCCAAATATGGAGTTGTTTATTACAGAGAGCACTCACCATCGGGAGGGTGGAAGGTGGAAAACAGTGCCATCTTTAAGGCACGGCACATCGAAGCTCTCTACACCTTATGTTTACTCTTGCTTCCTGGCTTTGCCTAGTCCAGTTTCATGCAAAGTTCTGTATGCAACTAGCCTCTGGGTGACACTGTGGAACATTTAGATGACTGAAAGAAATTCATGCAGTAGAATGCATATTTAAATTTTAAGTTTTGTTCAAGCGCCTTGGATTTTTGTTGATAGTAACTCTTTAATATAGAACCAGATGGTGGCTGAACATACACATACCAGTCTGAGCTAGCATAAGTAAATTTTCCTCTGACGATTGTAATTTTTTTAAATCAGTGGATATTCATTAATCTATACTAAGTCATGAAGAGATCTTCAATATACAGTTTTGTGATGGTTTAATCTGAAATTGGATCATATCAATGTATGCAATGAAAACTACACAGGGTTTTCTTATTCTGCACAATTGAATATTACCATATTCAAATTATATAAAAACCAAAAGAAAGAATTTCAGTATTTCTTCCATTTTTTCTGTCTAGATATTTGACTGAAATTCTTGACCTATTTTAGTAGCTACTAAATCATTTTTCAACCTTATTCTGAGCATCTCATCATCTCTTCTGATATATTGTCTGATAATCTGAGTTCCTTCTCCCACACATTTTTAACATGACAAAAATTAGTTTCTTGTTTTTTTATGAAAAAGTAACAGACATTGCAAATGTACTCTCTTATATTTCATGAAGTTAGAAATACAAAATGAGTTAGTAGAGCTGCACTCCTGTAAACTTAAGTGGAGAATTTGTCCCATTGCCTTTGCTAATTTTCAGAGGGAGCCTGCATTCGTTGGCTTATACTACCATCCACTTGTCAGCTATATGCCATCTTCAAACTCCATCTCTCCCTGCTTTCACATTGTTTCTTACTCCAACCCTCATATTGAAAGACCCGCCCCTTGGCTTGTTCTCTCTCTCGGTGACACTCCCGTACGCTCGCACACCCACACGCCTGGCGGCTGGCTCCCTCCCAAGCAGGTTCACCCAGGCGGGGCGACCCAGGCCCGCCCGCCTGGCGCCGCGCCCCGGGGCTGGGGCCGAGCAACGAGCACCAGGTGGGCCGGCACGAGGGCGAGCACCAGGTGGGCCGGCACGAGAGCGAACACCAAGTGAGCCGGCCTGGGGCCCTGCCCCTGAGCCCCGCCCAATGAGAAACACTCCGTCCCAAGGCCCTCGCCCCCAAGGTCAGCCATCTGGACGCGGAGGGGGGAATGGGGAATTGAGTCTGTTGTACCAGACACCAGACCTTGAGAATATGCTGATCTGGAATGGCTCTGTGTCTCATTTGAACCATCCAATAGAAATGACTCTGTACTTTACCTCATTTGAATGACTCTGTATTTCACCTCATTTGAATAACTCTGTACTGCACCTCATTTGAATAACCCTGAGTAGCGCCTCATTTACATTGACCAATGGGAATAGCTCTGTACAATGCCTCATTAGAATTATCCAATAGAATCCCTGCTTCTAGCTTGCGCCTTTTTCCCTATATAAGGACCCCTTTCCCTTGGCTCGGCGTGCTTAGCCACACAGAAGCTAAGTCGCCCGGGTACCCGTATTTTCAATAAAGCCTCTTGCTTTTGCATCCAAGTTCGTGGTCTCGCTGATTCCTGGGTACGGGTCTCCTTCTACAAAAGTACCTCTTCGGGGGTCTTTCAATATGTTCCCCATAAAATATAGCAATTATGCTGTTTAATGCAGTTAATCAAGGATAACTTCCTTCTCTCAAAATCATTAACTTAATTGTTTCTGGTAGGTTATTCACTGTTTCTTAGAATTAGAAAGTACATACAGCACTGTTCAGGCTTCCATTTGGAATTCGGCATTTTCTTATATTCAGTCTTCATTTTTATGTAGAAATTCCTTTTTATGGAGATAATATAATAGTAACATTTCTCCATTTAAAACTCATATATCCCTTCTTGCTCTTTCACATTCATGACCTCCTTTATTGTTCTTGTTGCATATATATATATATATATATATATATATATATATATATATATATTCCTAAATATAGACTGATCAGTCATAAAGTATACTAGCATAAAGAAGCAAATGTGCATTTAAATAGCCATGGGAGGTATATTTTAATTTTTCTTTTATATGTTTGGGTATTTTACCTGTGGATATATGGGCACAATGCTTAAGGACAGAAGATCATGTTGGATCCTCTGGAATTCAAATTACAGATGATTGAGAACTGCTAATTGACCCAGAGACTGAGCTATCTCTTTTTTTCCTTTGGTTTTTCGAGACAGGGTTTCTCTGTGTAGCTTTGGAGGCTGTCCTGGCACTCGCTCTGGAGACCAGGATGACCTCGAACTCACAGAGATCCACCTGCCTCTGCCTCGAGTGCTGGGATTTAAAGGCATGTGCCACCAAAGCCCAGCCTATGAGCTATCTCTTCACTCCCTGAGAGATATGTTTTTAAATAGATGTAGTATGAGGACCATCTATTAAGTGAAACCTGAGCTAAAATCTTCATTATTCAAAGCACAGACTCACCTAACATAATAAACATTGATCTTAACTGGAAGAAGTTTTGGGTGTCACGGTCACTAGTGTATATGTACTGTCTGTAACATTTTGATGAGTGACAGAGGATGGACGCTGGAGAAAGACAGCATTTGGAACATGGATCCACTTGCCCCGGCTAAATTCAAGTGACATGAACAATGAACACAGACCAGGATCAAGTGAGGCCGTGGGCTGACTAGTTCTCACCAGCAGGGAGGGTGGTGGGTCTAATTTTGAGTGGTATGAACACGATTCTGAGGATTTGGAAGAAAGATGCATAGGATGTGTTCTTTGGCAGTCTGATGAGATTGATCAATTCATTTTACTCCTACAAGCCATCGTGAGCTCAGCTTATTGACCTCTAAAATTTTAACCACTGCTAAGTCTGAAGGATTAACTCTTGCACTTGCTGATGTTTCCTTTCTTGCTTAATCTTTCACACTGGTGGAAATATTGGTTCTAAGTTCTGGAAGAATTTTTTTCACCACACAAAATTGCTACTTCTCAGGAAGTTGCAGAGAAGTGTTTATCAAGGCATCTTGCTTACAGCAATAATAAGAAATGTCAGCAGAGGGGGAAAGTGAATTGAACAGTTAAGTACTTTGTGATCTGAGGTAGAGAAATGTTGCAAGAGCAGAGACTGTTCATGTTATGGGAAATTTCTACTCTTCTAATCCCATAAGACAACATTACAAGTTCTGTACAGATTTCCTCTGCTTACATCATTATATTCAATGAAGAATATACAATTATTGAAAAATGCTGAGTGATTTGGGATTAGTTTAATGTATTCTTTGGTGGCTATAAAAATATAAAATGTACTAACTTAAACTGTGAAGGAAAAATCACTCCATATTAGGAAAATTCTGTAGCACCGATCCATAACACTTAAACATGCATTTGTATTTCATGTATTCCTTCATTTAGCTAGCCAGAAAATGTTGGCTGAATAGATAAGCCGTAGGCTATGCTGACTATTGATTAAAAGACACTGAATTAAACATAAGTCCTATAATTGACCATGGAGTGGGGATAAATGAGTAAGTGGTCTCTGAAGTTAACTGCTGGAATTTGAACTTCAGATCTCCTATCACCAGCTGCATTGCTTTGAGTGAGTTATTCTGACTTTATCTGTGCCTGGAGCACCATGGTTTGAAGCAGGTTCCATGTAATATACTTAAAACAGCCTGTTTTAGTTAGATTTCTGTTGCTGTGGCCAAAAGCAACTTGGGAGGAAAGAGTTTATTTCAACTTCCAACTCCTAGGTGGCAATCCATCACTAAGGGAAATAGAAGCACTCAAGTCAGGAGCCTGGGGGCAGGACCTGAAGCAGAAGTCATGAAGAAATGTGGCTTAGTCGTTTGCTTCATTGTTTGCTCTGCTCTTAGCTTATTCAAACCAGGCAGAAGTGTCACTGCCCACAGTGGGCTGGACCCCACTACATCAATTATTAATCAAAACATGTTCCCTCAGACTTGCCAACAGGCCAATCCGATGGAGTCAAATCCTCCACCAAGGTTCCATTTTCCCTGATGAGTGTAGACTGTGATAAGCTGACAAGCAAACAAACAGCAGCTAACCAACACAAGATACAGCTACTGAACTAATCTGTGCTCTTAGACAATCCCACCCATAAAAAGATAACAACTTTAAAAAGAAAAATCTCACAGCTCATCAGCTTAAAAAATATGGAATATTTGCTTATATCATTCAAATTTTCAACAACTGCTTCATATTTAAAGGAGTGCATTGTGAAAAATTATCAACTAATAAAATGAGAAAGCATACAAATAAAGCCTCTAGTTTTATTTTTAACTTTATTTTAACTGTAGACAATCAGTAAGTTGAAACTCAAAACCTGATTAAGTTCTAAGAGATTAAAAAAATAATTTGTTGATGCCTCCCTCCCCCCAAGTGCAATCACTATGAGTTAATCTGAGTGAGGGCAGAGTCAGGGGTTTACAAAAAACAGCAGGCTGTTCTGAATCCTCTGGCCAGGCTCTAGGTTTTGGTCTTGATTTTAGAGACAAGGGCATGATTCCTTTGCAAAACTTCAGCAAGCCCTATGTTTATTAAATTTTTGCTTTTCTGAATGAATATTGCTTTTTCAATAAAAATAGTTGTAATATACAGTGGCTCCATAAAGGTATGATCAAAGCAAATATTAGCTATGTTGAAATCATAAAATTTATAACCTCATATGTGGAGAGGAACTCACTTGTGAATGGAGTCC
Organism: Cricetulus griseus; assembly: GCF_003668045.3. Lineage (NCBI taxonomy): Eukaryota > Metazoa > Chordata > Mammalia > Rodentia > Cricetidae > Cricetulus > Cricetulus griseus. Next base: position 173,122,974 of record NC_048596.1, read on the forward strand.
CTGACAATTTTAGGCACCATAATTTGAGCTAGGTCCTCAGTACTAGTGGAGTACTGAGCATTTTAAACATGTTAATGGCTCCTGCTACATAGTCAAGGAAGCTGAATATGGCCTGTGAAAACAGATCTAAATTTTAACTGTAGGCCCATATTTTAAAATCTGTGTTATTCCAACTATCAAACTTTTTGAAGCGTTTCCCTTTCTTTTTCCATGTGGAAAGTGAGGTGAAAGTCGTTGTTTCTCATGATTATTGTATTGTAGAATAAATATTATAGTATCAAAGCATACACAATAGCTTTGTCATATATAAAAGTTCATTTGCTAGACAGATATGATATTACATGCCTGTCATCTCAGTATTTGGGAGGCTCAGGTGGAAGGTTCGAGTCAGAGGTCATCTTGAGCTATACTGTGAGATTCTAGGTAAAAGGAAAAATAGAAAAAGAACTATACAATTACTACTAATAATAATGATAACAAAAATAAGAAATAGAAATCAATACATTTTAAAAAATAGGCATTGTGATGCTCTGTCTGAGATGTTAGGCTATGTGGGATATTTTCAGTCATTAAATGGCAATTTATGTAGTTAATATTTCTATTTTTTACACTTTTTAAAATTTGTGATTACAATATAGTTACAACATTTCTTCCTTCCATTTCCTCCCTCCAAACCCACTCATATGCCCTTCACCACTATCCTCTAAAAATGCATAGCCTTCTTTTTCAGTAATTATTTCATGCATTTATTTATATGCATATATATTCCTAACTATAGCCTACTCGATACATATAATATTAATTGGATAAATGTTTTTAGGACTGAGCACTTGCCACTGGACAACTAGTTGTTGTACTCTGCCCTGGGAAGGCACGCCTCTCCTGCTCCCATCTTCTGTCAGTTGCTTGTAGCTCTTTGTATAGGTTGAAGACTTGTGGACTTTTAGCTCGTATTTGGATAGTCATGCTAGTAGAATTTTATGGTTATAGCTTCTGACATTACTAAGAGATAGTTCTCAGCCAATTCCCATATCCTCTTACAGTCTTTCCAGCCTCTCTTCCTGAGCCTTGGATATAGAATTGTTATTTAGATGTGTCTACTGGACACATCTAAATTCTGCATTTTGTTTGGTCAAGGTGTTATATAGTGGTCTCCATCTGTTATAAAGAGTCATTTCCTTATGGAGGGGTGAAGACTAAACTTCTCTGTGGGTATAACAACAAACATTTATAGATTGCTGTTAGGGATTATGCCAGTTTAGTAAAATAGTGGTTGTAGATTCTTTTCCAATAATCATTCCTTAACTGACACTTTAATTAGGTTTCTAGGACCAGGCATGCTTTTCCTCTTGTTGATCACATCTTAAGTCTAAATTAAAGAGCTGTTGGTTATCACCAAGGTATGTATGTTACTACTGCAACTTTGTGGTTATCATGCCCCAGTCATCTTTGATGTGGTTGATAGATATCAGAGCTGGGTAGAGCTGCTGGTTTCCTCCAGTCTTTGGAATTTTGCATGATGCCTTCTGGTAACATGAAAGCTAGTTCTCAGCTTAGGAGTCTCTGGGCTTTGTTTTTGAAGTATACGGTGTCTAGAGCAATAGGAAATTACTTTCCATTTCTGGGGGGCAACCAATAGCAACAACAATAGGCTATATTTGGTACTCTCTTGGAAAGCAGTGTTCCAGCAACTTTAAATGGAGGTTCCCATATCTAGTATTGGGGTATTTGTCAGCTGGTTTTTGGCTCTTGGAGTGAGCACTATCAGCTCAGATGAGAAAAGTTCATTAACATTGTGTATGTATATTTATACACAGAATTACATATTTTGTAGGTATTTTAAGGAAAATAGTTAATAGAATGACTTCTAGTGTCCTTTTTAGTCACTCTTTTTGCTATGTTACCCATGCTATTCTGTATTTACCTCTTTTTCCCTGCCTAAAGTGTCTTCCCTTTTTTCCATTCCCCCATCAGATTAGTTGCATCCTGCTAGTGTCCTTTACCATCCCCCTCTTTTCTTCTGTAATATTTCCTTGTTCAATTCTGACTTTGGTAGTTTGGCTTGTTGCTTTTTTTCTTTTGGTTTAATGGGCCAAGGATCTGTACATTTTGTTTATCTTCTTTAAAGGTACAGCTTTTAGATTTGTTGATTCTTTGTATTATTTTGTTTCTACTTCATGTACTACTGTCCTGATTTTTATTATTTCTTCCTGTCAGCCAGCTTTGGATTTGTTTTGTTCTTACTTTCCTAATTTTTTGTGTTGCATTATTAAGCCATTTTGTGCTTTTATAGATTTTCTTAATCTAGACAATTTGAATTATTTATTTCCCTCATATGACTGCTTTTAATGTGCCCCAAAGATTTTGTTGTCTTGTGTTTTCATTTTTGTTTAGTTCCAGTAAGTCTTTTATTTACTGTTTTATTTCTTCTTTAATGTACTCATCATTTGGTAAGGAACTATTAAATCACCAGAAGTTTTCATATTTACTAGAGTTTTTTTGCATGTCAATTTTCAGTTTTACTGCATTATGGTCAGATATGATACAATGAGTCATTTCAATTTTTTTGAATTCTTAAAGATTCGTATTATGTCCAAAATGTGATGTTTCAGGGAAGTGTCCATGTGCTGCTGAATAGAATATGTGTTCTGTTTTTTAGTGTTGAGATAGAATATTGTATAGATATCTGTTAATACCATAGATGTATGATGTCAAACGAATCAAGTTGTATTTTTTTTTACTTTTTGTCTAGATAATCTGTCTATTGGAAATGTGGAGGTATTGAAGTCACCTATTATTAATGAATTGATGAAGTTCAGTGTATATTTTTATGAAATTACGTTACCCAGAAATATATATATATATATATATATATATATATATATATATATATATATATATCAATGTCATCTTGAGGTAATGATTCTCTTTATTAAAATGAATTGTTTCTCTTAATCTCTTCTGATCAGTTTTAGTTTATAGTTTATTTTGTTTTATACTCAGATACTGATGCCTGCTTGCTCCATTGTCCAATCTGATTGTAATACTTTTGACCATCCTCTTTCTCTAAGGTGGTATCTCCCTTTAAAACTAGAATGAGTTCTTGGAGGGAATATAGAGATGAATATTGTTTCTCTCTCCGTTCAATAAGTCTGTGACAGTTGATTGGAGAACTACAGTCATTGATATTAATGCTATGATTGAAATGTGTATGTTAGTTGTATTGATCATGTTGTTGATTTGGGTAGACCTTGTTTGTATTCTCAGTGGTAAATTTCTTTTATTATGTTTAAGTATGTATCTTTAATCTCTAAAGGCTCCAGGACTTATATCATGAAGTGGGTTTTGGATTTTGTTAAGTGCATTTTCTGCATCTAATGAAATGCTCATTTTTTTCCTTTAGGTTTGTTTATATGATGTATTACACTGACTGATTTTCATATATTGAACAATTCCTGCATCTCTGAGATAAAGCCTACTTGATCATGGTGGATGATTTTTGATGTATTCTTGGATTCAGTTTGTAAGTATTTTTTGAGTATTTTTGCATCTATGTTTATAAGGGAAATTGGTATCTAATTGCCTGTCTTTGTTGAGTCTTTATGTAGTTGTGTATCAGGGTTACTATAGCCTTATAAAACGAATTAGGCAATGTTTCTTCTGAATAATTTGAAAAGTATTGGCATCAACTCTTCTTTGAAAGTCTGGTAGGTTGAAAATTTTCTTTTGTAGCACCTTCTGTAGAGCTGGATTGGTAGGTAGATATTGTTAAATTTGACATTGTCATGGAATAACTTATTATCTTCATCTATGGTGATTGAGAGTTTTGTTGTGTATAGTAGTCTGGGCTGGTATCTACGGTCTCTTAGAGTTTGCAGCACTTCTCTTTGGGACCTCCTGGCTTTTATAAACCCCATTGAGAAATCAAGTACAATTCCAATAAGTCTGACTTTGTATGTTACTTTCTTTTTTGCCCTTGCAAAATAATCTTTATTTGTTCTGTAGGTTTAGTACTTTAATTATTATGTGGTGAGTAGACTTTTTCTGGTCTAATCTATTTGATACTTTTTGTACTTCTATAGGCATTTCCTTCTTTAGGTAAGAAAATTTTTCTTCTATAATTTTGTTGAAAATATTTTCTGGGCTTTTGACTGGGTTTCTTCTTCCTCTACATCTATTATTCTTAGGTTTAGTCTTTTCATCCTAGATTTTCTGGATGTTTCATGTTAGGACATTTTTTTAGATTTAGTATTTTCTTTGACTGATGCACCATTTCATATGTCTCATCACCAACACCTAAGATTCTCTCTTCTATGTCTTTTATACTGCTGCTGAAGATTTCTGCTGTTGTTCTTCTTTGACTTTCTAAATTTTCATTTCCAGAAACCCTTTACTTTTGGTATTTTTATTGATTCTTTGTCCAATTTCAGTTTTCCAACAATTTTATTAATTCTTTACATTGTTTGTTTGTGTTTTCTCTAAATTTTTAAAGTATTTATTAATTTTCTTTTTGGGGACCTCAATAATCTTCATATAGTTGGTTTTAAGGTATTTTTCTTGTGCTTCAGCTATGTTGGTATATGCAGGGTCTGTTGTGGTAGGGTAGCTGGGCTCTAATGGAGACATTGGTCTGGCCGTTGTTGACTGTGTTTTTTAATTAACTTTTATTTAAATTAAAAACAATATTATTTTACATACCAATCCCATTTCCCTCTCCCTGCCATCCTCCCAATCTTCCCACCATCTCTCCATGGTGTGGCCTCCCATGGGGGAATCATCAAAGTCTGTCACATCATCTGGGGCAGGACCAAGGCCCAGCCCCTATATCTAGACTGAGAGAGTATCCCTCCATAGGGAATGGGCTCTAAAATGCCAGTCCATGCACTAGGAATAAATACTGGTTCCACTGCAAGCAGCCCCATAGACTGTCCAAGCCTCACAACTGACACCCAATGTTCAGGTTTCCTGGTTCGGTCTTATGCAGGTTCCCCAGATGTCAGTCTGGAGTCTGTCAGCTCCCACTTTCTCGGTTCAGCTGTTTCTGTGTATTTCCCCAACATGGTCTTGATCCATTTGCTCATCACTCCTCCTTCTCTGCAACTGGATTCCAGGAGCTCAGTGATTTCTGCTTCAGCTTCTACCAGCTACTGGATGAAGGCTCCATGGTAGCATTTAAGTGGTTTTTCAATTTCATCTTAATTTCAGCTTGGGTCCTCTTCAATGTTTCTGACTCCTAACTGAATTCTGTTCTCAAGTCCAGGATTGTGTTCATAATTTCTATTAACCTTATGTTTGTATTTTCTTGGGCATCACTCAGGCATTTATTCTCCTTAAGCTCTTTCTCCTTAATTTCATTAAGTGTCTAAGTCTTTTTGAAACTCACTGAATTCTTTGATGAAATTTGTGATTATTCTTTTAGATTCTGTTTCTCTGAGTTCATGTAGACAGTTACATATGACTGTCAGAATTTGAAAAGAATATACTAGCTTGACCTTTCCTGTTGTCCATATTCTTTACTTGAGATCTGGGTAAGTGGAATAGTTTTATTGTTTCTGAGTTTGTTTTAGCCAGAACATGTTGAGAATGAAGAGCCCTTAACAGGGCAGTTTGGACCTAGAGGCTATAGTATATTGGGTAGAACAAAGTCATGTGATCTGAAGAGACTGGGCTGACATAAGGATGCACTGTTTCAAGCCTGTAATGTGGATAGATCTGTCTGGGTGAAAACATTGGATTTGATGTAGGAGAGTCCTTTGTTTAGGAGATAGGTCATGAGAATCCTGTTGTAAATCTGAAGTTCTTTTTCAGTGTAGGCAAGGAAGGCCAGATTAGGCTCATATAGTATTTGAAAAACCCAAGCTAAATCTGGTAGAATTCATAAGGGTGTCAGTGACTATCTGTTCACCTTCATGGTGGCTCATGCATACAGTCAAGTTTATATAAACACCGTTTTCTAAATTTTTCTACAGAATATCTGCTCCCAGGATTCACAATGACCTTTACACTATGCTAAAGTAATCTATATTCTTGGTGCCACTGTTTCTACATGGAAGCCTTTTGATGGCTTCCCACCTCACCCTTTCCCTTGAAATCTGTTTCATTTTATGCATATTTAACTAGACACATATTTAACTAGGCTGTGAAGTGTGATGATATTTTGTTTGTGCTCTAACAAATAAAACTTGCCTGGAAATCAGAGGGAGAACTAGCCACTAGGTAACCATAGAGGCCAAAAAGAAGTGGAGGCACACACCTTTAACCCCAGCACTTGGGATCTCATGCCTTTTATCCCAATACTTGGGAGACACATGACCCCTTTTGGTATGAGGATTTCATAAAGGTAAGAACTTTAGTGGCTGGCTCCTTTACTTCTCTGTTCTTTCAGCATTTATCCCTTCATTGGACTCTGCGTTTTTATTGTTAAGACCAATTAGAATTTGAGTTTCAGTGAATACTGAGGGCTTATGCTGTTAATTCTTTCTCTTCCCAGTTGTACTCAAGGCATTCACAATTGTTGTCCAGTCTTTTCTTTCTTGATCTGGAGGAAGAAGTAGAAAGTCTGGGTATGGAATTGTATGGTAAAGGAACTCTATTTTGTATTATTTATTTTCCAGTAGACTTTGAAGACAATGGGTTATAGACTAAAAGCAAAATGCTTCTGAAATATTAAAGTACAAAAAACTACAAAATATTTCATTTTTACTTTACCTTTGATAATCATTGGCATCATATTTTGTCTTGCAATGTGTTCTTAAACTTCACTTTAATTTAATAAAAGTTGTAATTTATAAGAAGTACCAATTATCCAATTCTTTTATTCTAAAATATTAATAAAATACACATACACCCTTGGTATAAAGTCTTAGCCAGTATCTCAAACTCAGAATGAATTAATTCTGTTAAGCTATGACAATAATTAATTGAAAGAACAATTGGAGTATATTGAAGTTAAATTATCAGGATATATTTCTCAAAATCATCTACATGAATTACATTATGACAATCAAATATACTGGATATGCCATGCTTGATGTGTGTAGAAATCATAAGGAGAGAAGAATTATTTGATCCCTTTTGCTATTTGATTACCTGATATTAGTCAGTGATAATCTGTCCATATGTGTGGCTCCATGCACCACAGTCAAGTTTGCATTGACATGGGTTTCCAAACTTTTCCAGCCAATTCCTGCTCCAAGGATGAACAGTGACCTTTGCATGATCCCAAGGTATTCTCGATTCTTGGTGCCATTATTTCCACAAGGAACCCTATTGCTGTCTTTCTACCTCACCCTTTTCCTGAAATCTCTGTTTACTTTTATTTGTATTTACTTAGGCACATACATTGTGAACACTGAGGGCTTATGTTAAATCTTCCTCTTCCCATTCTTATTTAAGGCATTCTCATCCATTGTACAATCTTTTCTTTCATGACAGTGCTCAAGGGGATGATGCTAACTTCTCTCTGACATCTCCAATTTGACTATGGTATCCACGGGAGTGAATTCATGGAGAGCACCCAGTGCAAACTAAGAGATGAGAGTTCATGTGAAAGAGGTATATAGGAGGGCTCTTCCTTTTGTCTTCTTTATATGTTTCCAGCTTTGTTTCTGGCACAGTCCCTTTAAAGTCAGAATCTTTCCTATTACTTTATTTCAATTGTAATAATAGCTCTATTTTCCTCCTTTTTCACTTTGTCCATTTCCTCCATTTTCATTTTAAGGATAATAATGTGTTTCTATTTTTCTAGCTTCTGAGAGTGCCTTCTGCATTCCTATCACTTTTCAAACTATTCATTTACATGTGACTTCTTGATTTGGGCTTTAGTTTTTTGTGGAGGTCATGACTCAAACCATATAATGAGTATGCAACTGTTACTACTTTTATATCAAATCAAAATAATCTAATTAAATGAAGTTGTATAAAGAAAGGCTCTTCCAATAAATCAAGAATTTCTATTATTCACACTGAATTGTGCTTTAGTATATAGTGAGATTAAACATTCCCTAAAGTACATAAAGAAACACCATTCATTTTAATGTTTACATATGTCCTCTCTCAACACATTTTTTACAGTGCTTGAAATGCTTAAGGTTTGCCAGATAATTCAAGGTACTTCAAGATAAACAGGGAATGAAAACAATGTGAAAGATGTTTAATAGAGTAAATATTAAGAAGAAAACAAAGTGGTGTTGGGACTAAGTCTCAGAGCGTTTTGTTGTTGTTGTTTTGTTTAATAAACAGGAGAGGTTGAGGTCTGTTGTTCTAGCTTGCTTGGCTGCCTCTCCCTATATTGTCATAATGTGATACATGGTATTTTGTATTCATGTATTTTGCAAGTATGTAAGTATCTACTCATCCCAGTCTCCAAATATACAGAGTCTCCAATGAAGCTCACTATGTCTATAGCCACAGTGTCTAGTTTGAAAATATGCATTCAACCCCAGTTAGGTAAGTAAGAGTATTTTCAGATGTTAGCATTAGACTCCTCAGAAAATCTCAAATGTGTCCTTCTTTTCTTTATATATGTGGTAAATAGCCCTACTGTGCTTCCATACTCAGATTTAGATGAAGCATTATAGTGAGGAGATGGGAACTGGTTTTCTGAGAAGAATACCAAATGATAGAAAATGGGGTGCTAGCAAATTCTACTCTCCTTTTCTTATTGTACAACTAAGACAAGTTTTCTTTATGAGAAATCATATAGGTCCTGTGAATGACTCTCCAAAGAATGTTTCAGCTGTGTCATTTTGCAGCACGTTCTGAAAAACAGTGTATTAAAGTTTTATGTTTAGATGTGGCATATCCATGTTTGCTCCACTTTGAGTATTTGATGCAAGTCATTGCAATGAGGTCCAGGCTAGCCTTAACTTGCTGTGTAACTGAGTCTGGTCAAAGACTCAAGTTAATACTCTGGGTTTACAGATTGCTGTAACTCCACCAGGACTGATTTATTTTTGCCTATTTATTTCCTCCTTGTCCTTACAAAACTTTTGAACTTTTCAAATGAAACCAAATAAAATTGCAAATAAATAAGAATCCCCTCTATCATAATCATTTCTTCAAACTCTGCTTTCAAAAAAGGTCTATATCACATCAAGCATTTGATATGTATGATGGAACTTTCCTAGTTAAAACTCTTCTGCTGCTTTATTAAAACTGTAGATCTTGCCTTAAAAGTCATCTTGGGGAGAGAATTTTGGGTGCTAGGGATACAGCTCTTTTGTAGAATGCTTGACTAGAGGGTACAATGTCCTGGGTTGGATTACTGTCAACATATAATACAGGGATGGTATCACATCCTTATAACCCCAATGTTTGCTAAGTGGAAACAGTAAAATCAGAAATTCAAAGGGAATAACAAGTTCAACCAGGATTACTTGGGGACCAGTCTCCCTCCCTGATCCCCTCCATGCCCTCTATCCCTCTATCCTGCTCCATCTCTTGCTCTCTTGCTCACTCTATCTCTCTCTCCCACACATGCACACACACATACAATGGATATACACCACATGCATGCACATATACCACACACACACACACACACACACACACACACACACACACACACACTGTACTGAGAAGCAATTTGATCCTGAGTAAAGAAAAGAAAGGTCAGGGGTAGATACAGAGTCCCAAGGATATTTTTCAAGGACTTGTTGCATTTTGATTGATGTAAGCATTGTTATGGATGAGGCTATGCTCTCTTCATTTCCTTTGAAACAGTGCTCTTTTCATGCAATGATCACAATAGAATTTCATGTAGATACTGTAATTTAAAAGCCAATCTCAACAGCTTTGCCCAGATCATTATTTCTGCTTGCAATGTTCAAATGCTCTCACATTTAGTCACATAGCAAGATCATGTGGAAAGGATGAGTAAGACTCAATTGAACTGCACCAAAAAGGGATTCCTTTTTGAATGTATAGATAAGTACAATATATATTTGTATAAAATCACAGAATACAGAAAGAGATATATTTGAAATAAAGTATAAATAAAAATCTGTGTCATTTTTCTAATATTGAGCAGACTAATAATTTAGACCCAATGGCTCAACACAGCAAAGATTCATCTAAAGCCTGTGAAGGTCAGAAGCTCAAAGTCAGTCTTTCTGGGATAAAGTGAGGATATTAAGAGGGCTATTTCCTCTTGGTGCTTCTAGCAGGAAATCATTCCCTTGTGTTTCCCAGATGACAGAGCCGTTGTACTCTTATTTATTTCGTGACTCCCTCTTCTCTCCAAAGAACCAGTGGCCAGTTGAATGTCATGTATTGCATCACTTTCAGGTCACTTGCTTAGAAGACCTACATATGTACATTGATCACAAGCAGGCAACCCAGGACAATATCACTTTAAACACACTAATTAAAATCTTAATTCCATGTGCTTCCAAATTTATTTTGGATATGGAAGGAAAAATATTCAGTTTCTGGGTAACATGCATTGGCCATCTTTAAGAAGCCAGTTCTCTGTTTATCAGGAACACCTACCAATTAACCACTCATTGTAAGACACAGTGGCAATGAGACTGACATTTTTTTGCAGAGGGATAAAAATATGACATGTTCCCCTTCCACCTTAATACCAGCACCACCCTGAACCAGTGGAACTCCACTGCTACCATGCAGGTCAGACCAGTTGTTAGAAATCAGATGAGTGGCCCACCTACCAGCTGGACTGCCACATTCCCTGGAACCTGTTCTCCCAATACCCATTCTGGCATCCAAGTCTTTCCAGCCCTTCATCCTCCCTCTAAACAGTCCTTTCCCCTTTCCCCAACACTGGCAGACTTCATCAGCTCAGGAAGTCTATACCTGTCAGAGTAATAGGCAAGTAGCCTCCTTGCCAGCCATGCTGTACCAGTTCCCATGTGCTGTCCCCAGGATCCATTTCACAACCTCCCATCTTCAACACCTCTGCTGAGCCCTGATACAAACACCAAAGGAATCCTACTGCCTGGGTGCAAATGACACAAGTCTAAGGAATGGCCATCTGTAGCTCAAGTACACACCACACAAGTCAGAATAACAGAGACACCTCTTCCCTTATACCAAAGGACAAGATAGCCACCAGAAGGTAAGCTCCCAACTTCAAACCAGACACCTTACTAGATCAGGTCATACCAGTCACTAGATATCCAGGCCAGAAAGAATAGTAGACCCAAACATAAACATAAACCAAGGGAAAAAACACATATCCAACAAAGACAAACTCAGAAATCAAACCTAGACCTATAATCATCTCTGAAATCAGAAGCCTAAATGCCAGTGTAAGAATAAAATCAACAACAGCTAAGGCAATATGGCACCACAAGAACCCAGCTATCCTACACCTGCAAAACCTGAATATTCTAAGGCAACTGAAGCACAAGAAAACAACATTAAAAACTATATGAAGATGATAGAGGTCCTTAAAAAGTAAATTAAAAACTCTCTTAGAGAAACTGAGGAAAAGACAACTTTAAAAAATGGAGGAAATCAGTAAATGCCTTAAAGAATGGCTAGAAAACAAAACAAACAAACAAAGCAGGTGAAGGAAACTATTAAGACCTGAAAACTGAAATTGAAGCAATAAAGATAACAAAAACAGGGAATTCTGGAAATGAAAAATCTTGAGAACTAAACCAAAGATACACATACAAGCATCACCAAAAATATATATAAGAGATGGAAGACAGAATCTTAGACATTGAAGGCAAGCTAGAAGAAATTCATTCATTGGTAAAAGAAAATGTGAAATCTAAAAAATTCTGAACACAAAATATCCAGGAACTCTGGAACACTATGAAAATACCAATAGGAATGGGAATAGAAGAAGGAGATAATTCCAGCAAAAGCAACAGCAAACAAACAAAAATGGGAAATATATTAAAAAATTCAGAGAAGCCTATTTTCCTTTCCTAAAGAAAGACATGCCTATAAAGGTACAGAAGCTTACAGAACATAAAATAAATCAGACCAGCAAAGAAATTCCCCATATCTGTATGTGTGTTTAGACATACAGAACAAAGAAGTAATATATTAAAATCTGCAGGGGAAAAAAGGTGAGTAACATATAAAGGCAGACCTATTAGAATTGCACCTGACTTCTCAATGAAGATTCTAAAAGCCAGAAGGGTCTGGAATGATGTCTAGCAGATGCTAAGAGAAAATGGGTGCCAGCCCAGACTACTATACCCAACAAAACTCTGAATAATCATATAGAGAAAAAACAGGCTATTTCATGACAAAGTTAAATTCAAACAATATCTATCCATAAATTCAGCCCCATAGAAGGTAAGAAAAGGAATGTCTCAACCCAAGGAAGTTAGCTACACCTATGAAAACATGGGTAATAAATAATCTCACACCAGTAAAACCCAAAGAAGGGACACACACACACACACACACACACACACACACACACACACACACACACTGAGAGAGAGAGAGACCATCATCATCATCATCATCATCATCATCAACAACAACAACAAAATAACAGGGATTAACAATCACTGGTCATTAGTATCTCTCAATATTAATAGTCTCAATTCTTCAATTAAAAAAAAAAACCTAGACCAACAGAATGGATGTGAAAACGAGATCCATCATTCTGTTGCATTCAGGAAACACATGTCAACATCAAAGATAGACTATACCTCAGATAAAAAGAGTTTGGAAAAGATTTTCTAATCAAATGAATCTAAAAAGCAATCTGGTATAGCTACCCTAACAACTAACAAAATAGACTTCAATCTAAATTTATTCAAAAGAGATAAAGGACATTTCATACTCATCAAAGGAAAATTCCACCAAGATTATGTCACAATTCTGAACATCTATGTCCCACATATGAGGGCACTGACATTTGAACAAGGAACATTATTAAAGCTTAAATCATACATCAAAACCTACACAGTAATAGTAGAGAGACTTCAACACCCCACTCTCACCAATGGATGAGCTGTCCAGACAAAAAACGAAGCAGAATTAACACAGCTAACAAATATTATGACTCAAATGGTCCTAACAGATATCTACAGAATATTTCACCAAACACACACAAAAAAATGCCTTCTCAGCATCTCATGGAACATTCTCCAAAACTAGTCCTATGTTTGGTTGCAAAACAAGTCTCAATAGATACCAAGAGTTACAGCTAGATTTCTTCAATACTACAAAATACAGAAAGCCTACAAAGTCATTCAAAGTGGAAGACTCTTTACTGAATTACCTCTGAGCAAAGGAAGAAATAGGAAACAGACTAAAAACTTCCTATAATTTAATGGAAATGAATGCACAGCATACTTAAATTTATGGGACACAATGAAAGTAGTGCTAAGAGGAAATTTCATAGCACTAAGTGATTTCATAAAGAATTTGGAGAATTCTTATACTACCTACTTAACATATCACCTGAAAGCTATAGAATAAAAAGAAGCAAATACACTCAAGAAGAGTAGATGGCAAGTAGAAACAAAGAGAACAAAGAATCAAAGAAACAAAGAGTAGGTTCGTTTCAAAAATAAACAAGACAAGCAAAATTCAACACTCCTTATCTCTAAACTAACTGAGAGAGAAAATATACAGATTAACAAGTCAGAAATGAAAAGGGAGACATAAAAATAGGCACAGAGGAAATAAAAAAATCATTTGGCCATACTAGTTCAAAATCATGTATTCCAGAAAATTGGAAAATCTAAATAAAATGGACAATTTTCTTGATAGACACCACTTTCAAAAATTACATCAATATTTAAATAATATAAAGAGACCTTTAACATCCAAGGAAATTGAAGCAGTCATTAAAAGTCTCTGAAAAAAAGCCCAAGGCAAAACTGTGTCAAAGAAGTGCTAATATCAACACCCTTGAAGTTATTCCACAAAATAGAAACAGAAAAAAACTATACAGAGTTTGTTTTCTGAGGCCACAGTCACCCTGATACCCAAACCACATAAAGACTCAACAAAGAAAGAGAATTATTGACCAATTTCTCTCATGAATATAGGTGCAAAGATAGTAACATACTCCCAAACTGAATCGAAAACCAAATCAAAAAGATCATCCACCATGACCAAGTATACTTCATTGCAGAGATGCAGGGTTAATTCAACATATGGAAATACATCAATGTAATCCACCATATGAATAAATTGAAAGAAAAAGAACACATGATCATCTCATTTGATGCTGAAAAAGCCTATGACAAAAGTTCAACACCCCTTCATGAGCAAAGTCTTGGAGTGTTCGGGGATACAAAGAACAACCCTAAACATAATAAAGGTATCATACAAAAAGCTGATAACCAACATCAAATTAAATGGAGAGAAACTCAAAACAATTTCACTAAAATCAGGAAAAAGACAAGGCTATCACTCTATCCATATGTATTCAGTATAGTACTTGAAAGCAATAAGACAACTGAAGAAGATCAAGGGGTTATAAATTGCAAAGGAAGAACTCAAAGTATCATTATTCACAGATTGTATGGTAATATACATAAGTGACCTCAAAAGTTATACCAGAAAACTGCTTTAACTGATAAACACCTTTAGTTAAGTGTCTGGATACAATATCATCTCAAAAAAAAAAAATCAGTAGTTCTCTTGTATCGAAACAAAAACGAAATAAAAGCAATTGGAAAAAACACCTGTGGTGATATATTATTTATGATTTAATAAAGGTTGCCCAAGTGTTCAAAATGCAAAGCCAACCACAGTCATAGAGACAGGCAGTGGTGGTACACATCTTTAATCCCAGGACTTAGGAGAAAGAGGCAGATGGATTTCTGTTAGGTCAATGTCAATGTGAGCTACAAAAAAGTGATCCAGTGTAAGAGAGAAGAAGCTCACACAAAGGTGATCTCAGCACTTGGGATTACATGCCTTTAATTCCAGCAATAGGGATGTGGAGATAGGAGTGATACGGCTGGGAGGAGACAGGAACTCAGGGGATTGTCGCCTGGGGCTTGGTGGAGAGCAGTGTAGTCTGGATAGCATTCTGAGGATTTGTGGAGACAGGATCACCAATTTTTGTCTGAAGTAGAGGTTAAGAGCTAATGGCTGGCTGCTTTGCTTCTTTGATCTTTCTGCCTGAACCTCAACATCTGTCTATGAATTTTTAATATTGTGTTATAAACACCCTTCACCATGAGCCACAAATAATACAAAATATCTAGCCTAACTCTAACTAAACAAGTGAAAGTCTTGTATGACAAGAATTTCAAGTCTTTGAAGAAACGAATTGGGAAGACATCAGAACATGGAAAGATTCCCTATGCTTATGGATAGGTAGGATTAATGTAGTAAAAGTGATCATTTTACCAAAAGCAACCTACAGATTCAATGCAATCCCCATTAAAATATCAACACAATTATTTACTTGAAAGCTAATACTCAAGTTAATATGGAATAAAAAGCAGGATAGCTGAAACAATCCTGTACCAAATAGAACTTTTGGAGGTATCACCATCTTTGATTTCAAGTTCTACAATAGAGCTATAGCAATGAAAACATGGTATTGGCATAAAAACTAGACAGATGGATCAATGGAATCAAATCCAAGACCCACATCCCTATGGACACCTTATTTCTATACCTGAAGTTTTTTTTACAGAGAAGCCAAAATTATATGGAAAAAGAGTTTTGAAAAAATTGGTGCTTGTATAACTGTATGTCAGCACGCAGAAAAACACAAATAGACCCATATCTATCACTCTCCACAAAACTCAAATCCAAGTGGTTCAGTGTCAACATACATCCAGATCACAGTGAACCTGATAGAAGAGAAAGTGGGAAATAGCCTTGAAATCATTGGCACAGGAGACAACTTTCTGATTAGAACACTAATTGCACTGACACTAACATCAGCAATTAATAAATGGTACCTCATAAAACACTGGTACATATCAACACACTAAATAATCCAAGTTAAAAATGTGGTACATATCTAAACAGAGAATTCTCAACAGAGCAACCTCAAATGGCTGAAAAATACTTTAAGAAATGTTCACCATCCTTAGCTATTAGAGAAATGCAAATCAAAATCATTCTGAGATTCCATCTTACATCTAGAAGAATGGCTAACATCAAAAACACAAATGAGCCGGGCGTTGGTGGAGCACACCTTTAATCCCAGCACTCGGGAGGCAGAGGCAGGCAGATCTCTGTGAGTTCGAGGTCAGCCTGGTCTCTGGATTGAGTACCAAGATAGGCTCCAAAGCTACAAAGAGAAACCCTGTCTCGAAAAACCAACCCCCCCCACCAAACCCACAAGTGAATGCTGATGCTAGAAAAGGGTATGGGACAAGGTCTACACTCCTCCTTTGCTAGTGTGAGAGCAATCTTGTACATTCATTTTTGAAGTCAACATGTAGCTGTCTCAGAAAAGTGCCAATCTATCTACCTTAAGACCCAGCTCTGTCACTTCTTGGCATATACCCAAAGTAAGCTCCACCTTATTACTAGGGCACTTTCACAACTGTGTTCACAAGAGCTTTATTTTAGTAGCCAGAACCCATAAACATCTCTCACCACAGAACATATAAAGAAAACGTGATACAGTTACAAAATGGAGCATTACTCAGCTCGTAAAAACAATGACATCATGAATTGTGAAGGCAATTGGATAGAACTAGCAAACAATCATCCTCAGTGAGGTAACACTGACCCAGAAAGACAAACATGGTATGTACTCTCTTATAAGTGGCTATTTGCTATAAAGTACACAATAACCATACTACAATACACAAACCAAGAAAGACTAGGTAGGAAGAAGGTCTCAAGGAGGGGATATTTGGATCTCTCTGGAAAGGGTATATAAAAGGAATTTCATGGGTGGCTGGGGGCGAGTGGGGATGGGAACATGAGGTATCAGGTTGGGGAGGATGGAGGGAAAGAGTACTGAAACAAATGATTAAAAAGGGAGGGTATTTTAGTGTCAGGTAGAAAACTGGTGTAAGGGAAACTCCCAGGAATCTACAAGTTTGACTCAAGGTAAGATTCCTTGCAATAGTGGATATGTACCCCAAACAGGGCATCTCCTGTGACCACACATGATTTACAGTGGACTTATCAGGACAACAACCCAGTCACATAGCCTTCAACATACAGTCTGTCCTACCTATGGGATGTGCTCAGGTAAGGGTGTTGTGGAGATTTCAGAAGTGGCCAACCAATGAATAATCCAGCCTTAGACATATGCCTTGAGAGATAGATTAACCATGACACTGCCTAGAGCACCAGGAACCACACGCTTGATGGCCCAGAGACTTATGATAGAATCAAACATAACTGAAGAAAAATGTAATGAAATGAAGCCTAAGCATATTCTGCTATATGCATAGATTTGTGTCTTCCCCAATTGTCATCAGAAAGACTTCATCCAGCAACTGGCAGAAACAAAGCCAGACCAACAACCAAACATTAGGCAGAATTCAGGGAATCCTGCTGGAAAGAGGGAGGAAGGATTGTAGGAGCCAGAGGGGTTAAAGGAATCACAAGAAACCCCACAGAATCAACTAAGCTGGACTCATAGGAGCTCACAGAATCTTAACCAACAACCAGGTTCCCTGCATGGGACTGACCTGAGCCGTCTGCATATATGGGACAGTTGTGTATCTTGGTCTTCTTGTGGGACTCCTAGCAGTGAGATCATGGGTGTCTCTGACTGCTTTGATGGCTTTGGGACCCTATTCTTAATATTGTTGCTTTGACTAGCCTTAATACTATAGGTGGTATTTATTCTTACTGCAACCTGATATGCCATGTTTTGTTGATATCCATGGGAGGCTTGCCCTTTTCTGGAAAAAAATGGAGAAGGATTGGAAGGGGAGGGCAGAGGGTAAATGGGGGCTTGGTAATGGGAGGAAAGGAGACTGAGGAAACTACATTTGGGATGTAAAATAAAGGAATAAATAAATAAATAGAAAATATGATATGTTCTTCCAAAAGATATCATAGAAGAAAAGAAGTTTGAAAGTGCTATGTTTTGAGTTAACAGAGAGAAATGGTCCATTTCTCATGTGTTTTGGAAGTTAAGAGTAATTTTTTAAGTTATTATTGTTGTCTGACAAAACCATTGTCCATGGTGAAGTAATGCATTTTCAGGTTCAGTGAATTAGGGCACAATTGAAAAACTATTAGAAATTTTTCCTAAATTCATACAGGATTTATTATCATTTTTTACTAGAATGAATAAGAACCTTGTTTATAAATACTAGGAAGATAGTAAGAATTCTGACAATGTGCATCATGGTAAATTTATGGATTTCCTCAAGTTGAAATTTAATGAGACTAATATTCCCTTAGGAATTGCTGAGTACCAAACTGTTGTGATCAAATCATGGAACAAAAGAGAACAAAGAACATAAGGAAGTGATACAGTGATTATTGAAATATTCCTCTCAGTAGATGAGAATGTTACATGGAGGCAGATTGTGTGTCTATGTTCATTTCCATGGTAAGTGGTACCTTGGGACATGAAACTAAGATTGGTTCAAAATCATGATGTTTAATAAGTACACATATTTCAATCCCTCCCTTTTTGGAATAATAGGTTCTATATGATCAGTGAAGTTAATATCCAAATTATAAAAGAATCATTTTCATTATTCCTTTAATATATTGAAAATTATTATCATTTAATAGTAAGGCAAACACTATGAGCTGACATAAAATTATAAATAAAACTAGCATATTTTCTCTAAGGAAATTATGAATTTTCATATTTATGAGTCCAACACTGATTTACTTAGACACAGTAGACTTAGAAATAGTAGAACTTCCATAGTTCTCTCACTGTTCTTAGCATTTAGCATGAAGAACATAACCATATGTATTAAAATCACTTTTGGTATGTGCACTAGATATTACTAGAGCAAATAATTGGAAATTTATCAAAGATTACTACCTTATTTGAACACTTTATAATGCTTTGTAAGGGTTAGAAACATTGGCCTCTCTGACTCTCCTAAGTGTTTTCATCATTAGTGACTAAGAGAGTAGACTCAGAGACAGCATACAGACTAACACATTACTTTCCTGAGTATATTACTTTTTAGCATATACATTGCAATAACCATTTACCACAATCAGTCACTACTTAGACTTTTTTAAAAAGCAAAGCAAAACAAAACAAAAAAGGATTAGCTTGTTGAAGTATAATTCAAAATAATTCCCAATTTAACCTTATTTTTAAAACACTCTTGTTAATTGTAATTAATTGTTGGCAGTTTGAAAGACAGCTGTTAGATTAACATAAAGGTATTACACAGTACGTGCTGTGCATTAAACATTTAAGTGGAGTTGAATTTGGGACATTTTGCAAGTTCAAGGGGAAAAATACTTGATAAAAACAGGTATAAAAGTTACTCCAGAATGTCTATGCTTAAAACAGTAGAAAGTAAAGTACTATTTACCATTAATGGATATATCTCCTGCTTTTGGCTTGTTCCTTCTGGACACATTCTTATACTTTGTGATGACTAGCTTTATGTCAACTTAACATTAGTTAGAGTCATCAAAGAGGAGGGCGCCTCAATTGAGAAAATGCCTCCATAAGATCAGGCTGTAGGCAAGACTGTAGAGCATTTTCTTAATTAGTGGTTGATAGAAGACGGCCCAGCTCAATGTCAGGGTTGGTGGTCTTGGGGTCTTTAAGTAAACAGCTGAGCAACCAATGGGGACAAGCCAGTAAGCAGCACTGCTCCATGGCCTCTGCATCAGCTCCTACCTCCAAGGTTCTGGCCTCCTTAAGATCGTTCCCTCACTGCTTTTGGTATTGGATTGGTATAGAGAACTGTGAGTGAAATAAACCCTTTCCTCCCAAGTTGCTTTTGGTAATGGTGTTTTATCACTATAATAGCAACCTTAACGAAGACAAATTGGTACCAGGGTATTGCTGTGACAGAACTGACCATGTAGTTTGGTGGGGTGGGTGGGAAGAGCTTGAGACTTGGGGCTAGAAAACCCATTGAGTGCTGAGAGCTCAGTAGGGGTGTTATGCAGGAGCTGGGAATATAAGAATTTTATTCTTATTCATTTACTCATTGCTGGCTATGAGTGGGAGAATTCAGAATTCTCAAATCATTCTATGCTACCACAAATGTCATTGAAAAAAACCTGTAGCAAAATCTCAATACTGCAGGTCAGAGAACCAATAAACACCTAAGGGAAATATCATCTCCCTCTTCTAAATGGAAACATCAACAGTTGCTGAGTTTTGAAACACTTTCTTAAATAAACAATAAAAACAACAAAGCAGATATGAACATATCAATATATTGATAAAGTCAGGAGTGTGACACATTAAGTGTGAAGAACAAATTTTATAAATGTAGACTAATCTACCTAAATCGCCTATCTATTCATTTATAGATTTTGTTTATAAAAGATTATTTTTCACTGTAACTTTGTCACTTGCCTTCTAAAACAAAGGAATATGGGAACAATTGATTTTGTGAATGATTTATTTCATTATGTATTGTTTCTTTCTGTAACAAGATTGCAAATCTAATGTAAAGGCTCTAATTTAGTATACCAGACAAGTTATTATAGTGGGTTCATAATTTTCAACCAAGACAATGCAAATACATAAAGACAGCTACCATATCTGCTAGAAATGGGCTGATGATTTTATTGAATCTACATACTCTGAAACCAATCATACAAGGCAATCTTTCTGTAAAGTGGAACTTTTAGGCTTATAAACTTAATAAAGAATAATGACAGTTCTTCCTCTTTTACTTATGTGAGTCCAATCCAATGACTAAAACACGGGAGAAACTCAATTAATATTTACTAAGTTTAGACAGTAACAAATAAAATAAATATTTTTATTAGTAAGTAAATAAGCAAATAAAAAATCAATCAAACTTGAAATCCCAAAACCACGCAAAAAACTCAACCATGAAAGTCAAAACTATGAGAATTTTTGAAAATACAAATTTGAATTAAAAAAATAGTCCAAACATAGTATTCCTAACCTAATTTCTGTCCCTTCTATAATCTTTGTTTGCCCACCATTTATGCTTTATATAAGTAGCACACCTTGTGTGAGCATTTATACATATAAAGCACAAAAACTATCTGACAGGTGAAAATCATTCAAACTCTTAAGTTTGCATCCAGGAATCTAGGACTATATACCAAGCCTCTTCTAGGGTACGTTTTTAATATTCTTTGAATTGTTGAATGCTTACTATAATTTGTTTAGTACTTTAACACAATGGCATGATAGTCTCCATTTTATTAACAATTGAGAAACTCTTCTCAAAAGTCCACCAAGCCAGGTAACTATGAAATCCTCTTCAGTTCATTTGGGATACTTCTCTGAAAACTACTCAATTTCAATTCACCAAAATACAAACCAAATCTCAACTCTTAATGAAAATAAAATTCCCACTCTCCTGTTTTGCCTTTTATGTATTTAAATTTTAGAAGAAAGACACTCAGACAATCATTATTATTTTCTTGTTACAAATTTACCTCATTGCACACTTCAGTGGTAGGCAGAATACTTGTCTATCTAAGTAAAGTCTCTGATTAGTAAAATACATATAAAATAGAACACCACCAATAGTAATTACATAATAGCATTTCAATGTAGCATGTGGCAACATTACCAGGGTTGAATTGGGTATCTTTTGATCTTGGCTGAGTTACTTGTGCATTATGGTTCTAGAGTTGGTTGCTGGTAGCAACAGAGTCAAGGGAGAAAACTGGATATATACTTCTTGTTATTCATCAGGCTGTCCTAAATCACACTGAATTATCAAGTGTGCAAAAATGAGCATATTTCTTTCCTCAAAACTGTTCCAGTATAATGAGTGATGGTTAGTCTTTATGTAAACATTGTGATCAGTGGGTCTGGAAGCTATGCTGTCATGGGTACCAATACAACACATTTGATGCTGCATCTCTGTTTCACCTCCCTGCTGACTATATACCTAAGCTATTTATCTGGCATATTGAGTCAGCTGGGAAACATCTCTTGTGCTGTTCCAAAGGAATATTCTCCAAAGTGATCTTTGGCTATTCTAGATTTTTATAAGTAGAATGAGATGAGGTGATGACATGAAGAGGTTGCAGTAGACTGCAGTAAAGCTTTTATGCGTCTTGAGAGAGAGAGCATAAGCTTACAAACGTGGAGACCCCGAGCCAAGAATCCCGTCCCCTAATAAAGGCTGGCAACTGCCGCCTTGGACGTGTTACCCCATGATTGGCTGTGGCTCATCAGACCATATGACGCCACGGAAGAGGCAGAGATCAAGGAATGGAAAGTTACCCAGTGCCTGCGCGCCTGCCTGCCGGATGCAGGCGCCATCTTGTAATGGAGAATGCAGGGACGGCTCCCTACATCTCCCCCTTTTTTATTAATTAATGATAAGGCTTCATATTTTTACAAGCAAATAGGTCACCCATATGTTGAGGGATAGAGGCAGAGGTTGTACCTTCCCAATCAAACATTAAGACTGTGTACAAGAGTCGCCATCAGGCTGTTAGCTTGACCCAAAGCACTCTCGACCTGTCCTCTGTCGTTTTTCTGGGAAAGGGAGACTAGGGCAGGCAACCTTTAGGCAGGACAACATGCCTCCCAGAGAAGCCTGCATACTGGGCAACTCTCTGTGCGATGCCTTGCTCGACATCCCTCATGGGCTGCTCAAGCCAGGCACTCTACCCTGTGCAATGAGCGTAGGCTCCGGGTGTGCAAGAGCTGTCTGGCCGGCGGCCTATTGCTTAAGCATAGTTAGCCAAATATCAGTGGAAGCCCCTTGTTCCAAAGCTATAAGCGCTTGGGCGATAACCACCTTGTCTCTCTTAGTTTGAGCCCTAAGCCTACAGACCAGCCAGAGAAGCAACACCAATCCGCAGCAAACGGCTGCACCAAACAATCCCACCCCCACCCATTCCTTAAAATAGGAGACAGCTGAAGTGATCCATGATGACAATCCCTCCATCAAGGACAGGAGTTAATCTGGATAATAGCGGCTCTCAACTCCCGGGGAGAGGGTGGAGTTCTGACTTTTGAGGGTGCGAAGGGGCTCTTCGGGTGAGTCTTTCCGGGATCCACAGGGGATTCTCTTCATCCTGTGGAAAACACATATAGCTCCCCTGGATCTTATGAGAATAGGATCCAGGCCTCTCCAAAGACCAGTTAAGATATCTTTTCATTTTACCATTTCCTTTGGCCTTTTAGGTTCTGAGGTCTGGCACTCGGCCACAGTATGGCCCTGAGCGTCAATGTTTAGAAAATTAAGGGTAAAGAGTGCCATGGATATTGCAACTCTTGGCACCGAGGGTAAGGATTCTCCCATTCCCTCCTTTTGTTTGATTAAATAAGACTTAAGTGTGCGATGGGCACGTTCCACAATGCCTTGTCCTTGAGGGTTATAAGGTAGGCCAGTCAGATCTGTCTACAGAAGTGCCTGAACTTTTGAGAGGTATAAGCCGGCCCATTATCTGTTTTTAAGAAGCACACAGGTGGCTAGGTAAAGTCTTATTTCTGTAATACAGCTGAACTTAAAACTATATAGAGCTACATTATATTTCTTAAACAGTAGCTAAACTTCTTTCTGAGGCAGGGTTTTTTTGTGACTTTGGAGCCTGTCCTTGAATTCGATCTGCTGGACTAGGCAGGCCTTGAACTCATAAAGATCCATCTGCCTCTTACTCCCGAGTGCTGGGATTAAAGGCGTATGCCGCCAACGCCCTCAACTTAAAGGCGTGTGTCACCAACACCCTGAGCTTAAAGGTGTGTGCTACCAACATAATAGATTAGCATCTTTTACAAAACAAGAACTTTACATTGTCAGGCTTTGCTTAAAAATAATAAATTCCCTTAAGGTCTTTCTGTAATATATAGAAGCATTAACATTTTAAATCTTAACTGAAAAACTTGTTTCTAAGATGGTACCTCTAATTTCCATGCGGTCACCTTTAGTCAAGATGGCGGTCTAAGTATCCTTTTTTTTAACTTCAGCAAAATGGCTACCGTCACTCATGTGACCAGCTAAAAATGGCTGTAACTTGCATTCTTTGCTTGTAACAGAACTTAGATTATACCAGGAAATAGAACATTTTAAAACAAGCATACATAAATTACTTGAGCAACTTTAGGATATGAGGCTTTCCCCAGGCACCCCAGGTCTCCAAGCAGTGTTGGATCACATGTGCGGTCTTTTCCCCTGTCAAAGATTGGGAAAGCCATCTGCAATTTTCTCCGCTCCTCTAATGGTAAAAAGGAGTCGGTACCAAATAATGGGGGTGCTGATTGAAGTACACCCGCTGGATTAACAGGTCTCTTAAATTTACTGGGGTGTGACCGGTTATCCCCTATTTTCTCTCCCCTCTTTTTTGTTTCTTTTTCACCTAGCTGAGCTGTTTCCCCAGTATTTAAGACTTCATCTCCTGAGCTTTCAGAGTCATCAGAGCTATCAAGATTTAAAGCTTTAATCTCATTTACAGAATCATCTAACAAATTACTCACTCCCTTGTCATTAGACACCCCGGGAGGTCCTTTATTCTTATTCGTTGCCATTTTGTTTTTTGTACACACTCCCTTGCCATTAGACACCCCGGGAGGTCCCTTTTCCTTATTTGTTACTGGGCGCTCCCCACCTCTCAATACGTTCAGTTTCTGACATGTAATTCTGGACTTCTTCAAGATTGCTACAACAGTGAAAAAGATCAACAATCCCAAGCCAAAGTCCAGAAAAGACATACCTCTCCAAATTTACCACCCTGCAGTTCTGAATCCGCCTGTCTGAGGGGTCTCCATGGTGCCGGCGATGTTAACAAGTTCCCGGGTTTCGGCACCAGATGTCCCGCGCGATCATGTCGCCAGCAAGAACAACACAGGACATTCGGATCCTTCTGCTGTAAAGCTTTTATGCGTCTTGAGAGAGAGAGCATAAGCTTACAAACGTGGAGACCCCGAGCCAAGAATCCCGTCCCCTAATAAAGGCTGGCAACTGCCGCCTTGGACGTGTTACCCCATGATTGGCTGTGGCTCATCAGACCATATGACGCCACGGAAGAGGCAGAGATCAAGGAATGGAAAGTTACCCAGTGCCTGCGCGCCTGCCTGCCGGATGCAGGCGCCATCTTGTAATGGAGAATGCAGGGACGGCTCCCTACATCTCCCCCTTTTTTATTAATTAATGATAAGGCTTCATATTTTTACAAGCAAATAGGTCACCCATATGTTGAGGGATAGAGGCAGAGGTTGTACCTTCCCAATCAAACATTAAGACTGTGTACAAGAGTCGCCATCAGGCTGTTAGCTTGACCCAAAGCACTCTCGACCTGTCCTCTGTCGTTTTTCTGGGAAAGGGAGACTAGGGCAGGCAACCTTTAGGCAGGACAACATGCCTCCCAGAGAAGCCTGCATACTGGGCAACTCTCTGTGCGATGCCTTGCTCGACATCCCTCATGGGCTGCTCAAGCCAGGCACTCTACCCTGTGCAATGAGCGTAGGCTCCGGGTGTGCAAGAGCTGTCTGGCCGGCGGCCTATTGCTTAAGCATAGTTAGCCAAATATCAGTGGAAGCCCCTTGTTCCAAAGCTATAAGCGCTTGGGCGATAACCACCTTGTCTCTCTTAGTTTGAGCCCTAAGCCTACAGACCAGCCAGAGAAGCAACACCAATCCGCAGCAAACGGCTGCACCAAACAATCCCACCCCCACCCATTCCTTAAAATAGGAGACAGCTGAAGTGATCCATGATGACAATCCCTCCATCAAGGACAGGAGTTAATCTGGATAATAGCGGCTCTCAACTCCCGGGGAGAGGGTGGAGTTCTGACTTTTGAGGGTGCGAAGGGGCTCTTCGGGTGAGTCTTTCCGGGATCCACAGGGGATTCTCTTCATCCTGTGGAAAACACATATAGCTCCCCTGGATCTTATGAGAATAGGATCCAGGCCTCTCCAAAGACCAGTTAAGATATCTTTTCATTTTACCATTTCCTTTGGCCTTTTAGGTTCTGAGGTCTGGCACTCGGCCACAGTATGGCCCTGAGCGTCAATGTTTAGAAAATTAAGGGTAAAGAGTGCCATGGATATTGCAACTCTTGGCACCGAGGGTAAGGATTCTCCCATTCCCTCCTTTTGTTTGATTAAATAAGACTTAAGTGTGCGATGGGCACGTTCCACAATGCCTTGTCCTTGAGGGTTATAAGGTAGGCCAGTCAGATCTGTCTACAGAAGTGCCTGAACTTTTGAGAGGTATAAGCCGGCCCATTATCTGTTTTTAAGAAGCACACAGGTGGCTAGGTAAAGTCTTATTTCTGTAATACAGCTGAACTTAAAACTATATAGAGCTACATTATATTTCTTAAACAGTAGCTAAACTTCTTTCTGAGGCAGGGTTTTTTTGTGACTTTGGAGCCTGTCCTTGAATTCGATCTGCTGGACTAGGCAGGCCTTGAACTCATAAAGATCCATCTGCCTCTTACTCCCGAGTGCTGGGATTAAAGGCGTATGCCGCCAACGCCCTCAACTTAAAGGCGTGTGTCACCAACACCCTGAGCTTAAAGGTGTGTGCTACCAACATAATAGATTAGCATCTTTTACAAAACAAGAACTTTACATTGTCAGGCTTTGCTTAAAAATAATAAATTCCCTTAAGGTCTTTCTGTAATATATAGAAGCATTAACATTTTAAATCTTAACTGAAAAACTTGTTTCTAAGATGGTACCTCTAATTTCCATGCGGTCACCTTTAGTCAAGATGGCGGTCTAAGTATCCTTTTTTTTAACTTCAGCAAAATGGCTACCGTCACTCATGTGACCAGCTAAAAATGGCTGTAACTTGCATTCTTTGCTTGTAACAGAACTTAGATTATACCAGGAAATAGAACATTTTAAAACAAGCATACATAAATTACTTGAGCAACTTTAGGATATGAGGCTTTCCCCAGGCACCCCAGGTCTCCAAGCAGTGTTGGATCACATGTGCGGTCTTTTCCCCTGTCAAAGATTGGGAAAGCCATCTGCAATTTTCTCCGCTCCTCTAATGGTAAAAAGGAGTCGGTACCAAATAATGGGGGTGCTGATTGAAGTACACCCGCTGGATTAACAGGTCTCTTAAATTTACTGGGGTGTGACCGGTTATCCCCTATTTTCTCTCCCCTCTTTTTTGTTTCTTTTTCACCTAGCTGAGCTGTTTCCCCAGTATTTAAGACTTCATCTCCTGAGCTTTCAGAGTCATCAGAGCTATCAAGATTTAAAGCTTTAATCTCATTTACAGAATCATCTAACAAATTACTCACTCCCTTGTCATTAGACACCCCGGGAGGTCCTTTATTCTTATTCGTTGCCATTTTGTTTTTTGTACACACTCCCTTGCCATTAGACACCCCGGGAGGTCCCTTTTCCTTATTTGTTACTGGGCGCTCCCCACCTCTCAATACGTTCAGTTTCTGACATGTAATTCTGGACTTCTTCAAGATTGCTACAACAGTGAAAAAGATCAACAATCCCAAGCCAAAGTCCAGAAAAGACATACCTCTCCAAATTTACCACCCTGCAGTTCTGAATCCGCCTGTCTGAGGGGTCTCCATGGTGCCGGCGATGTTAACAAGTTCCCGGGTTTCGGCACCAGATGTCCCGCGCGATCATGTCGCCAGCAAGAACAACACAGGACATTCGGATCCTTCTGCTGTAAAGCTTTTATGCGTCTTGAGAGAGAGAGCATAAGCTTACAAACGTGGAGACCCCGAGCCAAGAATCCCGTCCCCTAATAAAGGCTGGCAACTGCCGCCTTGGACGTGTTACCCCATGATTGGCTGTGGCTCATCAGACCATATGACGCCACGGAAGAGGCAGAGATCAAGGAATGGAAAGTTACCCAGTGCCTGCGCGCCTGCCTGCCGGATGCAGGCGCCATCTTGTAATGGAGAATGCAGGGACGGCTCCCTACATCTCCCCCTTTTTTATTAATTAATGATAAGGCTTCATATTTTTACAAGCAAATAGGTCACCCATATGTTGAGGGATAGAGGCAGAGGTTGTACCTTCCCAATCAAACATTAAGACTGTGTACAAGAGTCGCCATCAGGCTGTTAGCTTGACCCAAAGCACTCTCGACCTGTCCTCTGTCGTTTTTCTGGGAAAGGGAGACTAGGGCAGGCAACCTTTAGGCAGGACAACATGCCTCCCAGAGAAGCCTGCATACTGGGCAACTCTCTGTGCGATGCCTTGCTCGACATCCCTCATGGGCTGCTCAAGCCAGGCACTCTACCCTGTGCAATGAGCGTAGGCTCCGGGTGTGCAAGAGCTGTCTGGCCGGCGGCCTATTGCTTAAGCATAGTTAGCCAAATATCAGTGGAAGCCCCTTGTTCCAAAGCTATAAGCGCTTGGGCGATAACCACCTTGTCTCTCTTAGTTTGAGCCCTAAGCCTACAGACCAGCCAGAGAAGCAACACCAATCCGCAGCAAACGGCTGCACCAAACAATCCCACCCCCACCCATTCCTTAAAATAGGAGACAGCTGAAGTGATCCATGATGACAATCCCTCCATCAAGGACAGGAGTTAATCTGGATAATAGCGGCTCTCAACTCCCGGGGAGAGGGTGGAGTTCTGACTTTTGAGGGTGCGAAGGGGCTCTTCGGGTGAGTCTTTCCGGGATCCACAGGGGATTCTCTTCATCCTGTGGAAAACACATATAGCTCCCCTGGATCTTATGAGAATAGGATCCAGGCCTCTCCAAAGACCAGTTAAGATATCTTTTCATTTTACCATTTCCTTTGGCCTTTTAGGTTCTGAGGTCTGGCACTCGGCCACAGTATGGCCCTGAGCGTCAATGTTTAGAAAATTAAGGGTAAAGAGTGCCATGGATATTGCAACTCTTGGCACCGAGGGTAAGGATTCTCCCATTCCCTCCTTTTGTTTGATTAAATAAGACTTAAGTGTGCGATGGGCACGTTCCACAATGCCTTGTCCTTGAGGGTTATAAGGTAGGCCAGTCAGATCTGTCTACAGAAGTGCCTGAACTTTTGAGAGGTATAAGCCGGCCCATTATCTGTTTTTAAGAAGCACACAGGTGGCTAGGTAAAGTCTTATTTCTGTAATACAGCTGAACTTAAAACTATATAGAGCTACATTATATTTCTTAAACAGTAGCTAAACTTCTTTCTGAGGCAGGGTTTTTTTGTGACTTTGGAGCCTGTCCTTGAATTCGATCTGCTGGACTAGGCAGGCCTTGAACTCATAAAGATCCATCTGCCTCTTACTCCCGAGTGCTGGGATTAAAGGCGTATGCCGCCAACGCCCTCAACTTAAAGGCGTGTGTCACCAACACCCTGAGCTTAAAGGTGTGTGCTACCAACATAATAGATTAGCATCTTTTACAAAACAAGAACTTTACATTGTCAGGCTTTGCTTAAAAATAATAAATTCCCTTAAGGTCTTTCTGTAATATATAGAAGCATTAACATTTTAAATCTTAACTGAAAAACTTGTTTCTAAGATGGTACCTCTAATTTCCATGCGGTCACCTTTAGTCAAGATGGCGGTCTAAGTATCCTTTTTTTTAACTTCAGCAAAATGGCTACCGTCACTCATGTGACCAGCTAAAAATGGCTGTAACTTGCATTCTTTGCTTGTAACAGAACTTAGATTATACCAGGAAATAGAACATTTTAAAACAAGCATACATAAATTACTTGAGCAACTTTAGGATATGAGGCTTTCCCCAGGCACCCCAGGTCTCCAAGCAGTGTTGGATCACATGTGCGGTCTTTTCCCCTGTCAAAGATTGGGAAAGCCATCTGCAATTTTCTCCGCTCCTCTAATGGTAAAAAGGAGTCGGTACCAAATAATGGGGGTGCTGATTGAAGTACACCCGCTGGATTAACAGGTCTCTTAAATTTACTGGGGTGTGACCGGTTATCCCCTATTTTCTCTCCCCTCTTTTTTGTTTCTTTTTCACCTAGCTGAGCTGTTTCCCCAGTATTTAAGACTTCATCTCCTGAGCTTTCAGAGTCATCAGAGCTATCAAGATTTAAAGCTTTAATCTCATTTACAGAATCATCTAACAAATTACTCACTCCCTTGTCATTAGACACCCCGGGAGGTCCTTTATCCTTATTCGTTGCCATTTTGTTTTTTGTACACACTCCCTTGCCATTAGACACCCCGGGAGGTCCCTTTTCCTTATTTGTTACTGGGCGCTCCCCACCTCTCAATACGTTCAGTTTCTGACATGTAATTCTGGACTTCTTCAAGATTGCTACAACAGTGAAAAAGATCAACAATCCCAAGCCAAAGTCCAGAAAAGACATACCTCTCCAAATTTACCACCCTGCAGTTCTGAATCCGCCTGTCTGAGGGGTCTCCATGGTGCCGGCGATGTTAACAAGTTCCCGGGTTTCGGCACCAGATGTCCCGCGCGATCATGTCGCCAGCAAGAACAACACAGGACATTCGGATCCTTCTGCTGTAAAGCTTTTATGCGTCTTGAGAGAGAGAGCATAAGCTTACAAAAGTGGAGACCCCGAGCCAAGAATCCCATCCCCTAATAAAGGCTGGCAACCGCCGCCTTCGACGTGTTACCCCATGATTGGCTGTAACTCATCGGACCATATGACGCCATGGAAGAGGCAGAGATCAAGGAATGGAAAGTTACCCAGCGCCTGTGCGTGCATTAACTTTACATTCGGTGCCTGCCGGATGCAGGCGCCATCTTGTAATGGAGAATGCAGGGACGGCTCCCTACAGCAAGCCCCATTCTCTGAACCCCAGACATTCTTTATTTATACAAGCAAGATAACACCATAGTGTACTTAAGTTTTAAGAAACCTGAACTCGACGGGCATTGGTGGCTCACGCCTTTAATCCCAGCACCCCAGCACTCGGGAAGCAGAGGCAGGCGGATCTCTGTGAGTTCGAGACCAGCCTCTTCTACAAGAGCTAGTTCCAGGACAGCCTCCAAAGCCACAGAGAAACCGTGTCTCGAAAAACCAAAAAAAAAAAAAAATTTTTAACTTTTATGTGCAGCATCAGCACAGGAACTAAACATGTTTCTAAACAAGATGATTGGATAAAGAAACTTTAATGGCATAACATAACTATTACATTTCAAGGTGCACTTAGGAGGCTTAACATCTGTAACTCTGAAAGGAATATGAGAAAGACCAAGGAAAATCTCTAGTAAATATAATGTGTGAAAAGAAAAGAAAGTGGGTAGCTATCTTCCATGCTTGGCTTAGATTTTCTATACAATTGGGTTACCCTGGATAAATGGAAAATTTCAAAAACTGTACACAATGTGTTATGAAAAAGATACAATATGTTTTTTGACCTTTACATATGCATGTTAAGAAAATAAACTATGCCTTTAATGACTGCCTTTGAATAATCTGCATTGCACAATGCTCATAACATTGAGTCTAGTAGATGACAATCATTGTGATAAAGACTCTTATTTATTTATTTATTTATTTATTTATTTATTTATATTATAGCCCTACCACAGTTTCTCCTCCCTCCTCAGTCCACTCCTCCTCTGTTTCTGTTCAGAAAGGGGCAGGTTTCCCATTGTTATTAACAAAGCATCGAATATCTAGTTTTGGTAAAGCTAAGCTATTCCCCTTGTATTTAGGCTGGGAAAGACAATACAGTATCAGAAATTGAATTTACCTTATTTTTGGTATTCAAAAAAACCCTTTGAAAAGTCTGGGATGACACTGATTTTATAAAATACTGAGCATCTGGGTGCATATGGTATTGCAAATGTCACAATGAGACACAATAGACTAGTTAAA
Source organism: Cricetulus griseus (assembly GCF_003668045.3). Lineage (NCBI taxonomy): Eukaryota > Metazoa > Chordata > Mammalia > Rodentia > Cricetidae > Cricetulus > Cricetulus griseus. The sequence goes on from NC_048596.1 coordinate 173,154,719, forward strand.
GCTGTCTTTAGGTAAGAGACCTTTTGAACTAGTGTTTCTTTTTTTTTTCTTTTCAACTTTTTTATTTGAATTAGAAACAGGATTGTTTTACATGACAATCAAAGTTCCCTTCTCCCACCCATCCTCCCCTACCATGACCCCGACTAAAACCCTATCTATCACATATCCTTTCTGCTCCCCCTGCATGGTAAAGCCTTCCATAGGGTGTCATCAGAGTCTATTGTGTCCTTTGGGATAGGGCCTAGGCCCACCCCCATGTGTCTTGGCTCAGAGAGTATTCCTCTATGTGGAATGGGCCCCCAAAGTCCACACCTATGCTAGGGATAAGTACTTAACCACTACAGGAGGTCCTGTAGATTTCCGAGGTTTCCTCATAGAAACCCATGTTCCTGGGGTCTGGATCAGTCCCATGCTGGTATGGGAGATACCATGAACTAGTGTTTCTAATCAGTAGATACTTATGAATCTTGCGATTTTGAATGTAAAGAGTGATTAATAGCCAAGAAAATTAATATGATCTGGTCCCAATTATCTTAAACCACAGATATAAGGATTTTTATCTTATTTATAAATGATATTTATAAATGATATTTACATTTCCACATAACCTTTCTTGAAAACATAATTGTAGTGTTTTAGACAGGATGAGAGCCAGTCACTCTTGGTAGATCTAAAAGATCCATGGCTAGGTGAATAACTCAATTTTAACATATCTGAATGAATCTAAGATTATTCTAGGCCTCTTAATCCAGACCACTGCAGATTAGAACAAATAATAGCTCCAAAGGTGCAGTCTTCCTCCTGTGAAGCACTACACACTCTGGATCTGCTGCATTACTAGTTTAGGTCAGCTTGCTTAGGAATGGAAGCCTTCATAAAGAAGTTGTCTAAGGCAAGAGTAGAGAGTATCATGTTTCCATACTTCCTTATTTAGACATGGAAACTGGGGTGAGGTAATGTTTTTCTTTAACAAACTGAGCAACAGCAGTGGTGAGAAGAGAAGCAGAGAGAAAAAGTACTTAATAAGATAATTTATCCTTTTGCTGCTCATTCAGAAATGACAAGTTAAGATGTCAGAATAATGCATAAATTCTGACATCTTCAAGTCTTTGAACATTCAAGCACAGATCTAGGTTTGACAAATTCCAAGACATGCAGAAAAATCTCTTAAAACATTATTGTCTCTGGGGAATTGTCATTTGGGGCTATTGAGGAGAATTAGCATTGTTGAGAAGAAGGAAACCTCAGGAAATTAAGCCTAAACCATTTGTGTACTCCAGCAGTGAACAATGAACAGCGTGGAGAGACCAATGACATGATGACTAGCGTCAGACAACCACAGTTTGTCAAACATGTGATTCTAGGGATCCCACTGCAAAGCTCCAGTGCAATAGAACTCTCTCTCTCTCTCTCTCTCTCTCTCTCTCTCTCTCTCTCTCTCTCTCTCATTCTCTATTGCTCTGTCTCCCCCTTTGTTACACTTCAAGAGGAGCAAGCATCATTGTATAATGGTGTTCATATTTTTATGTGTAGTATTTTATAGAAAAGATTGCATGCATTTTTCAGTCTGCATGTCAGATCTTGTGGGGCTGTCAAGTCTCCTACTGGGTGGAAATGTGAGTGGTGAATAGACTCAGTGGGAAACAACGCTCTGGAATAGAGATTTGGATGTAAAATGGCGGTGAGAATGTTACACAGTACATGCCTTTCCTAGCTGATATCTTTTTTATTTCATAAGCCTCTCTTAGAAATTAATAGAACACTTAAGTGACTTGTAAACTTTCATGTACTCTACAAAAGGAAGAAAAGCCATACTTTTCTACTATGATTTCTATAGTGATATTCCTGTATGTAGGAAGTGGTAATCCATAATATTCTTTTTTTATTTTCTGATAATATATTTCTTTTTTCATAATTTTTATTAGAAACAAGCTTCTTTTACATGTCAATGCCAGTTCCCCGTAGTAAGTCTTCCATACTAAATATCTGTTTCTGGTATGAGGAAGTTATGTAACACTGTTTACATAACTTCCACCATCACTTACTTTAAGAATCTTTTGCGATAGAACATAATTGACATTTTATCCTGGTTTTTAATTAATCGAATACCTTGGTGGAATTTTCTGAATTTTGCAAAACAAGATGAGTTCCTAAAAAGAGACTGTATCTTATTGACATTGGACAGCACTTTTATATATGATATATTTTACATGTGTGTATGTGTGTGTGCATGTGTCAGGTAAATGTGAGTCTGAGCTTGAAGAGGCTGGAGGACGATGGCATTGAATAGTTTTTTATCAAAAACTATTGTGCATCTTCTTTGAGACAAGGGCTCTTTTTGGTCCTATGATAACCTGCTAGGGTGAATTCATTGGTCATGGAGTTCCAGGAATCCTCCTGTCTTTGCCTTGCAAGCCCTGGGTTTTAATGTGCACTCCCATGTGCAGTATTTTTACTTGGGTTCTGGGAATCAACTCAGACACTCATGCTTAGAAGGCAAGTCATTTATCAACTGAGCCATCCCAAGCAGTGTAAAAGCAAAAAAAAGAGAAGAAAATATAAACAAACTTTACAATAAAGAAGGATAAAACAAAGACAGAACAAAGGAAAGTAGAGAGAAAACAGATAAAGGAGTGCTTGCGTGAGCCACATCTTCTTAACCCACAAGATGTCTAGGGTGAGAGGCTCAGAAATGGATCAAAAATATGATAAATGCAATGCACATACTAATTGCACATGCTCCATGGAATGCTAATTCCTTTACACCTGTCCTGAAGGCATGTAACTTGACCATGATTTATCATGCTTCCAGCACCTGCTGATGAGTGTTTCCCTTTGGAATTATTCTTTCGCATCCTTTTCACACAGTAGACTTCAGAATGCTGTTGTAATATGTAGAATTTTTAATTGGAGAGTTGTGCTGTACTTTTTTAAGGTACAGAAGCAAAACAATGGAATTATTGTCCATGGGCGATGTGTCTAACTCCTCACTTAGCATGTATGTTTTCAAACATTCATAAAAGTATGTACCCATGGCTGTTTGTCTTGCAGTTGGGATTAGAATCTTTATTACACACCAATATTATTTCAGTTCAGCCTACTAGGAACTTTTTCAGTTTTCTCTTCCACACCTTTCACACACCTCAATGATGCTGAGTGTGTGAGGGGGCTTTACCTTCACATATCACAGGATATCAGGATCATCTAGTGGATGTATTGTCCTGTTCTTACAATTAGTCGAAAGAATCCTCACACTTTGATTGCAAAAATGGTATTAGCAACTGTACATTGGCAAGTAGATATTCTACTGTGATGCTAATGTTTTTAAGAGTTCTTAACTGACAGCATGCATGTGTGTAACAAAACTTGTATATATGCATAGTATAAATATTTCTATATAAATAAATCCAAATTTATTTCTGTGTAAATAATTCTACATTTTAGCAGTAATAACTCTCCAACACAGAGGATCTCTTCTCTGGTGTCCATTTGTTTAATTGCTCAGTTCCAGAATTTCAATACAGATGCACAGTGGATTTAGAACTCTTAGTCTGCCCACCTATGGGAAAAACTTCATTGGACAGAATGTAGCAATCAGTCTCCAATCATATTGACCCGATTGGATTACAGAGTTACTTCTATTAGTACCTTCTTTCACCCCTCCCAACACCCACTTCACTCACATCATTTACATAAGTGTTATGATTTGTTGTCACATTCTGAGCTGCATCCTGTGATTCTCCTGGCTTGTAAACTAGTTTTTAGAAACTTGCATATATTAAGAATTTTTCCTCCATATTTTAAATTTCTACATGTTTTGACAAATGTTAAATATCTTATATTTATTATTACAGAAGCATCCAGAATAGTTTCATTTTATTAAAATTCTTCAGTGATTCATCCATTCTACCTTCTGTTTTCTCTCACTACAGTATTTATGGCATTCATGGTCTCTATATTTTTCTTTCCCAAAATGTTGTTTAATTTGAGTTATACAGCATATACTCTTCCAGGTTGGCTTATTTCCTTAGCAGTGAGAATTTACAATTCACCCAAGCCTTCTTATAGTTTAATCACATTTCACTTGTGCACATTGTTCCTCCGTATGAATGTATCACACTTTAGTTACAAAATATCCTCTGAAAGAACATTAAATGCTTCTAATTTATGAATACATCTGTTATAAACACTTGTATACAGAAAGTTTTTATGTAGAAATAAAATTTTACATTAGCTGGATACCTGCCTAGGTATGTGATATTGAATCGTGTGGAAAACTCTGCTTAGTTTTGTAAAACTCGCTGAAGCTGTTCCTCAATGAGAAGTACCATTGTCACTCTTCCCAGCAATGCATGAGAATCCTTGTGGTTTCAAGTACTCAATTGGAGACACAATTGTCAATTCTTTCTTGTTTTGAACCACTGTAACATGCATTAAATGTTTGATCTTAAAAATCAATTTCTAATGACAGAGGTTTCTGGGCACCTTTTCTATTTCTCCATCTAACAACCTTTGGTTCACCACTTACAGATCTCCTTTGGTAAGCCATCTTAAGATACATTGGTCATTTGGAATTCCCTTGTCACATCTTCAGTCCTAATAGATAATTTCCACTCTTGGATGCAAACCATTTATCAGATATGTGTTTGTAGCTATTTCCACTTTGTGATATTGGTTTCTTCCTTTAACTGTACCTTCTGCAGATGCTTCTTAAAGTAGTAGTTTAATAATGTCTGTTTCTTCAGTTTCTTTTATCATTATGTTATGAGAATTATACTTGAATTTCACTATATAATGCAAGGTGACATATTTTTTCTCCTACATTTTCATTTTCAAGTGATAGAGTTTTATATTTTAACTTAAACGTCAAGATTCATTTGAAATAATTTTTGTTATAATAAGCTTGCTTGTTATTATTATTATTATTATTATTATTATTATTATTATTATTTATATTATTTCAGGAAATTCTAGGCTGCTATTGTTTTTATTATAAGGGATTTCCCCTCCCATTTAGGTTTTTGCTATTGTTCAGTGAAGCTGGATTTATGTTGAGATCTTTGATCCATTTTGACTTAAGATTTGTGCAAGGCGATAGGCTTGGGTCTAACTGTAGTCTTCTACATGTCTGCAACCAGTTATGCCAGCACCATTTATTGAAGATGTTCTCTTTGTTCCATCATATAAATTTGGATTGTTTGTCAAAAATCAGGTGTTCCTATGTGTGTGGGGTAATATCAGGGTTTTCAATTCTATTCCATTGGTCTACCAGTCTATTTTTGTGCCAATACCAAGCTGTTTTCAGGACTATAGCTCTGTAATAGAGCTTGAAGTCAGGGATGGTGATGCCTCCAGAAGTTCCTTTATTGTATAGGGATGTTTTGGCTATCCTGGGTCTTTTGTTTCTCCATATAAAGTTGAGAATTATTCTTTCAAGGTCTGTGGAGAATTGTTTTGTGATTTTGATGGGGATTGCATTGAATCTGTAGATTGCTTTTGGCAAGATTGCCATTTTTACTATGTTGATCCTACCTATCCAAGAGCATGGGAGATCTTTCCATTTTCTGGTATCTTCTTTAATTTCTTTCTTTAGAGACTCAAAATTCTTATGGTACAGGTCTTTCACTTTTTTGGTTAGTGTTATCCCAAGGTATTTTATGTTGTTTGTGGCAATTGTAAAGGGTGATGTTTCTCTGATTTCTTTCTCCACCAATGTGTCATTGGTGTATAGTAGGGCTACAGATGTTTTTAAGTTAATCTTTTATCCTGCCACTTTGCTGAAGGTGTTTATCAGCTGTAGTAGTTCCCTGGTAGAGTTTTTTGGGTCATGAATGTAGGCTATCATATCGTCTGCAAATAGTGAGAGTTTGGCTTCTTCCTTTCTGATTTGTATTCCCTTGATGTCCTTTTGTTGTCTTATTGCTCTAGCTAGGACTTCAAGGACAATATTGAAGAGGTATGGAGAGACTGGACAGCCTTGTCTTGTCCCCGATTTTAGAGGAATTGGATCGAGTTTCTCTCCATTTAATTTGATGTTGGCTGTTGGTTTGCTGTATATTGCTTTTATTATGTTGAGGTATGTTCCTGTTATCCCTGATCTGTCCAAGACCTTTATCATGAAGTGGTGTTGGATTTTGACAAAGGCTTTTTCGGCATCTAGTGAGATGATCATTTTTTTTTCTCAATCTGTTTATATGGTGGATTACATTGATGCATTTTGTTATGTTGAACCATCCTTGCATCCCTGGGATGAAGCCTACTTGATCATGTTGGATGATTTATCTGATATGATCTTGTATTAGATTTGCTAGGATTTTATTGAGAATTTTTGCTTTAATGTTCATGAGGGATATTGGTCTGTAGTTCTCTTTCTTGGTTGTGTCTTTGTGTGGCTTGGGTATCAAGGTTATTGTAGCCTCTTAAAAAGAGTTTGGCAATGTCCCTTCTGCTTCTACTTTGTGGAACAATTTGAGGAGTATTGGTATTATCACTTCTTTGAATTTCTGGTAGAATTCTGCAGTGAATCCATCTGATCCCGGGCTTTTTTTGGTTGGGAGACTTTTGATGACTGCTTCTATTTCCTTAGATAGTGTAGATCTGTTTATGTTGCTTATCTGTTCTTGATTCAATTTTGTTAAGTGATAACTGTCGAGAAAATTGTCCATTTCCTTTAAATTTTCCAATTTTGTGGAGTACAGGTTTTCAAAGTATGACCTGAAGATTCTCTGCATTTCTTTAGTGTCCATTGTTATGTCCCCTTTTCATTTCTGATTTTGTTAAATTACATGATCTCTCTCTGCCTTTTGGTTAATTTGGATAACGGTTTGTCTATTTTGTTGATTTTTCTCAAAGAACCAATTGTTCAGTCAAAGGAAGCCAATTAGATTTTGCATGTTACTAGCCTGCATTCTAGCCTTCTCTATTCACCCATATTTTAACAGCTTCACTGTTATTTTGAATCTTTAAGGCGTGCTTTGTATCATTTTCAAAGAAAGTTTAACTTCTTTTGAACTGTATGTGCTCTTCTTATACTGACTGTCCTTCTGGGCCGTGTTAAGAACATTTAGGACAGTTGTCACATCTCCCTTATAGTAGGGGCATCTAGTTTAATGGCATTGAGGGCTGTGTTACCTGCAGGGTTCTGTAGGTGTTCTCTCTCAGGTGGTCATAGCTCCCCTTTGGGGGTAGCTTGCAAAGAGTTTACTCATGAATGGGCAGTGCATTTTGTTAATTTTCTGTCCAATTTATATGGTCCTGTGATTTTTCTTATTAGTTTGTGGTACTGGATTATGCTCATTTGTTTTTTGAATGTTGACTCAGCTCTAAATACTTGGAATGAACCTTAGTTGGTTGTGTTGTGTTATTCTCTTAACCCATTTGGATTTGTTCAAACATTTTGTTAAGGAACTTTTCCTGTATTTAGTAGAGTTATTTGCATGTAGTTTCTTTATTGTAATTACTTTGATTGTAAAGCAGTGCTTCCCTCTCTTCCCGATCTGCTTTTAATTTAATGTTAAATTTCTGTATGTTTTCATCATACAAAATGGTGCTTGAAATATTTATAGGTTGAGGTATGACTAAATCAAGCCATCTCATATGTATATCTTTTTCATATAAAATTGCAAAATCTTCTATCAACAATTTCCAAATTCCAAATTTCCAAAGCCACTGTCACTAACTGTAATCACCATGTTGTACAATGGAGCTGGTGAGTTTCCCTGCCATCTAATTGTCATATTATTTTATTTATTTACTTTTAGTTTATTCATTTGAAAAAATTCATATTTATTAAAAATAGATTGTTTTTTCATATAATATATTCTAATCACCATTTCCCTCCCCCCTAAACATCCTCCTCACATCCTCCCACCCATATCCACACCCTTTCTTTCTCTTATTAGAAAGCACACAAGCAACTAAAAATATAAAAACAAACAAACCAAAATAGGACAAACAAACATTAAAGAAAAGAACAAAAGAAAAAGCAAAAGAAACTCATATAGATGTTGAGACACACATACTCCCATACACAGAAATCCCATAAAAATACAAAATCAGAAACCATAGCATGTAGGCAAAAGATCTTTGAGCACATCTCTCCAGCCCATTTACCCTAGTTCCCAAATAAACACCATTTGTCCTCTGTTCCTGTTCTATTTGGTGTAGGTACCACATTTTCTTCATATCAGCATCAGATGTTAGACATGAAAGTTGAACTGACCTTTTATCTCATCCATGTGACATCGAGGTTGGGATTTTCATTCTCCTTGATGCTATACCATTTTTCTTTTCTTTTTTTTTTTTTGCCCTTTGCTTGCCTTATCCTTCACTTGCTTTTTTTCTTATCGGTGTCTGTGGTAGGAGATTATTTAGCCTACATGTTTGAATCATTTGCCTTTTTGCCTCATAAGCTCTGACTTTTGCTGTGTCCCACAAATTGGGTACATTGCACTTTCGTTTTCATTCACTTCTAAAGATCAAACCTTTTTCTTTTCATATACATTAATTTATAAAGATTCCAGATTTTATTTTAGGGATGAGATAGGTTAGCTGCCTTTTTGTTATCTTCAAAAAGAAAGTCTGTGTTTTATAATCATTCATTTTCTTGCTGTGTGTGTTTGTGTGTGTGTGTGTGTGTGTGTGTGTGTGTGTGTGATTTCAAGTACATAAATGTGGTTACACATACATATATGTGAGTGTTCCTTCAGGAGGAAGGGTAGAAGTTGATGTCAAGTATCTTCTTCACTCAGTCTCCACTTTATTATTTGAGACAAAAATTTCTAAACCTGAAGCTCTGACTGGCTAAACTGGCTGCCAGTAGACTTCAGGGATTCACATATACATAAATACATACATACATACATACATACATACATACATACATACATTTTCAAAGAAAATTAAAGTTCTTTACAACTGTGTGTTCTTCTTCCCAGTCTTGTCGTACTTTACATGAACTTATGTTTTATTTAAATATTTATGAAGTGTGTATCTGTGTGTGGGAATGTGCCTATGAGGGTAGGCAGAGTCTAGAAGACAGTCTTAGATCACCAAGAACTGGATACTTACTGTGGTGAGGCACCTGTTATGAGTGTGGGAAACAAATGCTGGTCCTCTGTAAAAGCAGTCCATACTTAAACTCAGGGCTGTCTCTCTAGCCCTCTTTTATATCTATTAAGATAAGCTTGTGGTCTGGAATATGTTCCATCTTGTTGAGTGTCTCACGTGAGCTTAAGAAGAATGTGTTTTCTGTTCTTAGAAGGAGTATTCTGGAAGCAGAAATTAAATCAAGTTGATGGATAGTGCTGTTCAGGTCAAGTGTGACCTTATTGATTTTCTGACTTCTCCACCTATCAAGTTGTTGATGGGAGATGTTGAAATCTCTAACTGTAATAGCTGCATCTGTTCTTTTTTTCTCCAAGTATTATGCTTTGCCCCATACTGTTTGATGCTCTTTGGTCAATGCAGGTAGATTTACAATTTTAATGTATTACAGAAGCATTGATAGTAAATAGCCACATGATGCTCCTTTTTATACTGATGGTTTTCTGTGTTTAAAATATGTCGGAAATAAACACCTCAGCTTTCTTTTGATTGGTACAATTACCAACCTCTCTCTATTTATCATTAATTTCTGGTAGATAGCCTTTAAAAGAAATAGGATATCTCTCCACATTGGTATATTTACAGAGTATGATTAGCATTGTTGGGTTGATATAAAGCTTGTTTGTAACTATTTTCTATGTTTCTTTCCTGAAGATTTTACTTCTTTATCTGACTTATTTGGTTTTAAGTAATCACTTTATGTGAACACAGGTGTCTTTCTCCTCTCAGCCTGTTGTTGACTTTCCTTTATGTTAAAAAATAATGATTGTTCTAAGTTAACAGGAAACAATTTAAGAAGCTTATAATCTATGCTATTTTCCTCTGCCTGAGGAGAATCTCTTGACATTGCCTGTAGGGATAGGCTATTCAGTGAACATCAATCTTTTGTGCATCTAATGCCTTTCCTTTTTTTGCTTTTGAAGCATATTTTGGCTTGTTTTAGATCTCTAGGTTAGCCTCCCCCTCCTTCCTCTTCTCTCTCACTCTCTCCCTTACTCCCCCTCTTCTCCCCCTCCCCATCTCAAAAATAAATGTTTCATGTTGTCTTGCTGTTTCTGAGATTTCTGAGAAGGAGGCAATGATCCTTATCCTCTTCTTACTGTAGGTCAGTTTTTCTGTCTATAGTCAGTTTCAGTAATATCTCTTTGTTGTTGCTTTTGTGCTTTTGAATGTGGGTTATAAGTTTTCATTTATATGGCTGGAAGGATATTGTCCTTCTTGGTCATTTTGAGCTCCTCTTCATTAGGTGTCATTAATTTTGAAAATTTGTCATTTCCATTATTGGTTGAAACATTTCTTTTACTACATTCCTCCTTTACATTCAAATATTCCAATTATGTCTGTATTACACCTTTTAGTTACCTTGCAACTCTTTGATGCTGTCTTTTTGTTATTAATATTTCTCTTTGTATTTCTGTGTAGAGTATTTCCATTAACGGGTGTTCACAATGGTAACTCTTTCTTGAGCTATATTGCATTATTGATGAATCCATCAAACACAATTTTGATATGTCGTACCATGATGATGATTTTTAGCATTTCTATATGGTATTATTAGAATTCACATATCTTTTTTATTAACCTGCTCTTATGTGTCAGTGTAACTATTTTTCTGTTAGAATCCTTAATATATTAATGTAGTTATAAATTTTCTATTAATCCAACATTCATATCATATATGAATCTTTTTGGTTGGTGTTGTTCTTTTAAATTATATCATTTTTACTTTGGTGTATTTCACAGTTTTTGCTGAAAGTGGGCTTATATTGTGTAAGAGGAACTGAGGGACATATGCGCCAGATATTAGTTATAGTATTCTGAATAAGATTAGGTATTTTTCTTGTGTTTCCTGTGGCCATAGGGATCAGTCCTGTCCTGGTGCCCTCATTTGTGGCATTTCTTTTTTTACTTTGAACTGCCCTGAGAACTTTTCCTCAGAGAGTGTCTGTTTATTGGAATTCTTTCATGTTTCCTCTGCTGATATGATGATTTTCAGAGAAGAAAAGATGCATTTAATTCTTCATTTAAATCCCAGTCTTAAGGTAGGTTTTGTTTCTTGTCTATGAATATCTTTTTTATAATGTCTGATTTTTTAAAAAAAGATTTATTTATTTACTATGTATATAGTGCTCTGTCTGCATGTATGCCTGCACATCAGGAGAGGGCACCAAATCCCATTATAAATGGTTGTGAGCCACCATGTAGTTGCTGGTAATTGAACTCAGGACCTCTGGAAGAGCAGCCAGTGCTCTTAACCTCTGGGCCACCTCTCCAGCCCTCTATGAATACCTTATGTTTCTATTTTTTATAGTTCCTTCAATCCCAGTTAGTTCATGCAGCAAAAATGGGTATGTCCAGATGGAAGACCACCCTTGTCTCATGATTCTGAGACAAGGCTATGTTTTATTTTTTTTCCCCTGGGGAGAAATACATGATCACAGTGGTTATACTTCCCTTCTCCTGCCAAACTCATGTGGAACTCTTTCTTACAACATCACCATGAGAACTTGGTGAATTCTGTGGTCTTAAAACACATGAAAGTATAGAATCCACCAAGACAAGTCAATCATCACCATTTTTTTATTTTGATTCTTTAGACTTGTCTCTGGATTTGCCTATTTGTCCAGAGTTCACAGTGGTGACCTACCCTCTAAACTCTATTCACAAGTGGTTGCCCAAGTAAAGTTCCTGCTTCCTATTCTTGCAGCCTCTTCATGATGTAGGGATAGGCATGATGATGCCCGATCCCTCACATGCTAGAACTGACCTGGAAGTATGCTACCCCTACTAAGAATTTGTGTGGACCTTTTGTTAAGTCTAATGACAGTGATTTTAGATATTTATTATTATTAATGGAATGGCTCTCATGTCTTTTGTATTATCTTGTTTAGTGACATTAAATTTTCAGTTTTCCTAAGTGTTGAATCTAGTAGTGGCATAATATATCTGTATTCTGCTAAAATACATTCTATATATTTTATACACATATAAAGTAATGCAGGATTCTATGTATCCTGCTAAGAAAAATCTTATATCAGTAAAAATGTCCTGACCTATTCATCAGTTTTCAAAGCACATGTTTTGTGTCAAAGAAGATTGAGTTATTCTTAGAGACCTTGTGAGAAAATTGAGGTCTTTATATGTTAACACTCTGCAGATAATTTTTACAAACTCTAAAATTTGTCAACTTTCAGTCTACGGGTTTTCTATAGGTTATAAAGCAAACATATAGTCATTTAAGCTACCATATGAGGGTGTTACAGGATTACATTTACTTTTTGAAAACATTTAAATGAGTGCTTTGCAAATGGTAAGAGGAAATTAGATTATGGCTTGTTTTATCTTCATTTTACTGGCAAGAAATTTGAAATGGTGAAAGTCTGCTGTCATTTCCAGAGTCAAATAATTACTCAAAGACTTAGCAATGTAATGGGTTATGATCGATTCTTATCACATTATGAGGTACTTTACACAAATGATATTAGTATTTTAAGATAGCAATTCTGATCTACATTTTTTCTTATTGAAACATCCTGAAAAAAATGTCAACAGTTCAAAGAATTTGATGCTTTTTGATGCAGCATGCATCTCTTTCATAAAAAGTTTACTAAATATGTAATTTAGGCCATGTTTTGCTCAAATACCACCAAAGCAATCCCCTTCACATCTCTCAGAGACTTGCTGTGCTCTCAGTGGGAAAAGATGTTGTGTAAGCCCCAGCCACACAACAGTGTAGCCCTTAATTAAATGATGCAGCAACATATGGGGATTAGCAAAGAGATTAAGAGACTAATAGAGCAGAACACAGTAATGCTGATGTAAATGGAGAGGAGCTTCATGTTGGAAAATTAGAAAAAGCATAATAACCCATGACAAAATGCAAAATCATACCAAAAAACCTGTGAGTGAAAACAGATCCTGAAAGGTCACTTAGCTTTTAACAGATTCTGTTTTCCAACTACAGGAACTTCAGGAGAAGGTGGCTCAAACCTTTTTAAAGGCTCAAGTGCATAGGAAGATGCAACTGTAATTGGCAGGTTATCTTATTATCTCATTCATTCACTCATTCAATTCTTCATTATGTTGGTCAATACTTATCGATTGGAGCTGACCATGCGTTCCTGCTGTCCTAAGCAGAGTTTAAGGAACATAAGAAGCATAGTTGCTGATCCTATAAAAATATTTCAACTACAAAAAAGAGGTTTTTTGTTGTTTTTTTAGTTTTTTTAACGTTGAATTATACTGAGTGTCTGGATCATTTCTTATGTTCCTTTAAATCCTGTAAGACATTATCATTTCTCACAATGTAGCATTTTCTCAAATGACTAAGATGGCTAATGTATTTTGAAATATCACTCATCTTCTTGACTAAGTCACTTCATTTTACTATGTGTCAGATTACATTTTCTTTGGATTCAAAATGAAGGCATTGGGTTCCCAGATGACACTGAAAGCATAAAAGAAAACCATGCCAACATGTATTTCTACTGTGTGCTAGACCTGGCATTATCCTATACACTTAAAACGTGAAACACAAGAGGACATAGGGCTTATATGTGTTGTTCAGCCACCCAGTTGTTAAAGTGTCATCAAGAGCATGATGTGCTTTTCAGCATATATGAAAAATAAAGGACCACATCCCATTTTCATGTCCATACTGCAAAGTCTGTACTCCTTTTGTGTGTGAAGCTACATGGCTGGCTTTTGGGTAGTATTCCTACAATGCAAATTGATAGAATCTACATAGAATGAGTATGAGAAAACCACTACCACCATGACTCCTAGTGATAGAAATAGTTTAATATATTACAATGATAGGTGGTAATGTAACTGTATTCAGATATTCAAATAACATCTCCAGGGCTCTATTTTTCTTTATATCATACAAATCAATTAGCCTATCTGTTGATTTGTTGTATTAAAAAACAACAACAATGACAACCCTGTACTTTTACTACAAAGTACTGGGGCCACAAGCATGTCCAAGACAACTAGATTCGTCTACTCCAAGCCACTCTTATAGCATAGGGTATGGGCTTTTAATAGTTTGCTGGACAGATGCATTCATGAAAAAATGTTACTAAATTATACCGACTTGTAAAATAATTCTAGAAATGAGATAAATACCATGAAACATACACGTTTTCTGGATGTACAAGAAATGTAAACTAATCAAAATGTTCCAAAGAGACAAAATCCAATTTTGTGATGTTTAGTAAAAAAGACAGAGACAGGTTTGTTCTTGAATTGAATTTCATTTTTAGGGGGAAATAAAACAAGAAACCACCTTAAATACTGCTTGAGATTTAAATACTGGATGAGGCTGAGAGTATCACTCAGTGGTTCAGCACTTATACAGTCTATGAAAGGCTCAATTTTGAATTTTCTACATTATAAAAGAGGAAAAGGAAAACAAGAAGAGCGATAAATTGATCAAGGCTAGGGCATGAACTCTGTTGCAATGACAAATAAATCACAATATAGCTTTTAACTGGGGTAGTCAGAAAGTAAGTATTATTCCAAGTAAGTCACGAGTGTAGTGTTCTTGATGTAGTAGGTTTCACATAATTTTAATATATAATATGAGTATGGCAGGAATGCAAAATGTACCAGGTAGGTCCATGTGTTTGAACATTTGCTTCTCAGTTAGTGGCATTATTTTATACGGTTGTGATGGGGATTGTGGAGCTGCCCTGGAGGAAATGAGCCACTTCAATGCTGTAAATCCAGGGATCTTCTTACCATTTTTTTCTGATTTCTGACAGTGGATGAAATGTCAACAGCTGCTTCACAATCTTGCCAATGTACCTTCCCTGCCACAGTGAACTGTTTCCTCTAAAAGTGTGAGCCAAAGCAAACCTTTTCCCCCAGATTTGCTTGTTTTCTGGCATTCTGTCACAGCAGTAAGAACACCTCTAACAATATATGATCCATGTACTACTAGACACATAACAGGGGGAAAGTAAAGAGCCATGAGCACCATGCCAGGAACTCCTTTTAAGTTTGTTTTTCTGTTTTTTATTGTTGTTTGTTTTAAGGGGCCTAATATGCCTAATAAACTTTACAAAGCCCATTGCACTGACATCCCTGCTTCCTTATTTTACAGAATCTTGGATAAGGGGCCTAACAGTCAAAGAAAGGTGCCCAAGATGTCATGGCAAGCACAAAATCAACCTAAGTTTTGTCACCCGAAGGTCACATGAATGCCCACAAGCAGTGAAACCTGGTGTGAAAGTACATTCTTTTGTAGAGAAATTATGAAAAATTTCATTATGTTACTGATGTCCAAGGTAAAAGATAAGATGATGAGTCATATCAGAGAATGGGTATTTCAGGCAATTTTCATAAAAAATCAGTTGTATTTGTGAAATTTCAGTGGTTTACTACTTCTCATTTAGAATGGGTTAAGAGAAAGGGAAAGGACAGAATGGAGTGAACTGTGTGTTCTCTTCACAGCATCCTTTTTATGCCACACTAACAATGAAAAGCACATTCTTAGTCACGCATTCTCATAGGATTTCAAGGTCAAATACACCAGTATCTGCTTTACTCCATGTTCCTCAGCCCAATCCCCTCTCATTTAGAACTTGCTGAAGAGGAAGAAGACCGAATTATTGCAACTCACCTTATCTCACCACAGCCCGTTTATACTGGGTATGATTTTATATGTTCCTTGGAAGTATTCACATTCCAGACTATTTGAAACAAATGAGACATTTATTAGTGTAACCTTTATTCTGGAGATGATTTAAACTATTTCCAAAGTAACCCAAAGAGAACAGTATTTCCCTTACACTTGAGTCTCTCCATGTCCCCACCAGCCCACAAAACACTTCAGTAATTTTAATGCTCTGTATGTCTCCTGAAATACCTACATAAATAATCTATTGTTCAAAAGGTCACAAAGGTAGAGGATCACTTGGAAATGTCAGAGACGTAAATGAAGTGGTAATGTTGTACCTTACATTTGGATATGTTCATAACTACTTATCTTTAGTAACAGGTAAGAATTGGAGGTGTTGGGGAGCTGACCTATGCTTGAAAGCCTTTGGGTTTTCCAAGGGACAGAATAATGACTAAAAGTGTATGGACTCTAACAGCCCAACCACTTTCCCCAAGGACAAAAACTACCAAGTGTCTAGCAGACATGGCATTTTCGCTAACCTTCCTTGTCTCTGTTCAAAAGGGATGGAAACTCATTAAAACATCCAGTCTCAAAGACTCAGTTCAGCTACAGATCTATTTCATGTTAAAGGCCACCCCATGAACATGGCCCTAAGAGTTCACTTGCAACTTTCAAACATTTCATAAATTTGCTGTTAATAGGAAGGTTGATAAATTCTCTTTCATTTCAAGTGCTGTTCAGAGCTGTCATTTTTCTTTATAGATGTCACTGCCTAGAAAAGGGATTTCTAAGTTGTTAAATGTCACCAAAGGGTTGTACAACCCAAATTATTTTTTTGCATAATACCTAAGTATCTAAAAATCTGCTCACAGGTACATTAGTTAGAATTAAGTAGATCATGGAACCCTCAAAGACGGAGATTTTTACGACCTTTTATTTTTCAGGAATGTGGGGTTCAATAGCAATGAGGGACCTAAGGAGAGATTAGAACCACAGACCTTAGCAGAAATACTGTGCTCCTTCTAAGAGGACACAAATCCCAATTCCCCCACCTTGGAATTTAACTACTTCCCCATGGGGGCAGAAGAGCAGAAGGCTAAATGTCCTTATAGCAACTTGGGGTTGTAAATAAGCAAACGTTTAACAGTGGAAAACTCCCATGGTGCCATCTGTTAGAAAAAAAATAATCTGTAGTAGCCAATGTTTGTTTGCACACCACATTGAGGTCATCTGTAGGAAATAGCCTTTGCTGGGGTGGGGGTGTGGGGGGTTGTGGGAGGGGAAGGCATCAGACAAATCCAGTTGGTAATCAGAGAGGGAGTGTGGATTGAGAAAACAGCAGGTAAAGATAATAAGGAAAAGATAGAGACACAGAATGGAGTCAAAAGCCATATTTACGGACCACAACAACAACTTACACAGCTATGAAATGGCAAGGACAACTTAGTGCCACTGTAGAGAGCTCCATCTCCAGCAAGTCCATATGTGTTTTCTGCTCAGTTCTTACGTAGTTACAAATCTTTCTTACTAGGACTTTATCCAGAATGTTTACTTCTGAAATTTCCTATACCAAGCATATATTTCCTGAGGTAGTTAAAGACAATCAAGTGGTTAAAACATAATCAAAATCTCATGGAATGTGTATCAGTCCTATTGTGTCTGTTTCCTTGGAGGCATCCAGCCACTTTGGCTCTTATAATCCTAAATAGGTAGGGAGGTGGGAAGGATCTAGGAAGAGTTGGAAAGGGGAAAAACATGATCACAATGTATTGTGACAAAAACCCTAAATAATATAGAGAAGGCCATGTGGGGGGATGCCTTAGTCTGTCTTCATTACTCACAACTTCTAGTAAATCTTCCTTGTGACTCATGATCATAAATCTTCTGTCCGCCTCACTCATAAAGACAACAGATGTCAAGGGTAAACGGAGCATTCTGATAGGCCTCTTCTTAGTCACACACCGTATCAGCTACTGTTCAGTGGTGGAGGTAGCTGTATGGTCCACAGTGAGGTTGTGGATGGAGAAATTATCTGACACTGGGCAGAAATTATCTGCCCAGTCCTCTTAACTGGCATCCACATTCAGAGGGCTTGGTTCAGTCCAATATTGGTTTCCCAGCTTTACGACTGGGGTCACTGTGCTCTCACTAGGTCAGGTCATCTGTTTCTGTAGGTTTCTCCAGCACTGTCTTTACTTCTTTGTTCATCCCTCCTTCCTCTCTACAACTGAATTTCAGGAGTTTGGCTCAGTACTTGAGTGCCTATTTCTACTTCCACCAGTTACTAAGTGAAGGCTCTAGGATGGCAATTAAGATAGTCATCAATCTCATTATAGAAGGGCATCAAAGGCAGCCTCTCTACTACTGCCTAAATTCTTACTCGGGGGTCATATGTGTGGATCTCTGAAATTTCCCTAGTGCCAGATTTCTCTTTAAACCTCTACTGGCTCCCTCTATTGAGGTATCTCTTTTCTTGCTCTCCTCTATTCCTCCCCTGACTCAGTACTCCTGATCCATCTTGTTCTCCTCCCCCTCCTCTTCTCCCCTTCTTTTTTTCCTACAGCCCTCCCCTCTCTCCCTGTTCTCCCAATTTTCTCAGGATACCTTACCCCTTCCCCCTTCTTTGGGGAATCCTGTATTTTTCTCTTAGGGTCCTCCTTGTTTCCTAGTTTCTCTGGTGGTTTTGATTGTATGGTGGTGCTTTGCTCTATATCTAATATCCATATATAAGTGAGTAGATACCACACTTGTCTTTTTGTGACTGGGTTACCTCATCAGAATAGTTTCTTCTAGTTCTATACATTTGCCTGTGAATTTCAAGATTTCATTTTTTCCCCACTGAGTAGTACTCCATTGTATAAATGTACCACATTTTCTCCATCCATTCTCTGGTTGAGGGGCATATAGGTTGCTTCTAGGCTCTGGCTACTACAAACAATGCTGCTATGAGCATAATTGAACATATGTCCTTGTTGTATCCATCTTACATTGGTCAGAATGGCCTAAATGAAAGACACCAATGGGACAGTCTATACTGGAGAGGGTGTGGAGAAAGAACACTCCTCCACTCCTGGCGGGAGTGCAAACTTGCGCAGCCACTTTGAAAATCAGTATGGCAGTTTCTCAGGAAAATGGGAATCATTCTACCTCAAGATCCAGCAATTCCACTCTTGGGCAAATCTAATAGATTTTGGTGCACAAAGACTACCATAGTGCCATAGAACCTAGGGCAACATGGTAGAAATAAAGGAATTGAAGAGATTAGAGTGTAACAGCAAAGATAATTTTACTGAGTGTTTAGTCCAGGACCTTCACTGAAATAGTCTATATTATACAATTCAGCATTTGATAATAAATACCTTGTGATAAAGCTGTTGCAGGTTACACATAACTGATTAGGAATATGAGGTTCTGAGACATTACATAAGTTGCACAAGTTCAACCATTCATAAATGATGCAGATTTAATTCAAAACTCTTTTCCTTTGTGCCCTCCTCCCTGTGTAGTACTGGTAGTCTGAATAACACTGATAACACAAACAAGAAAAAATTCTACAGTAACACTTCAAATCTATTTGAATTAGGCTGATTGATTATCACCCCAAATTCATGTGCTACATAAGCTTGATAGTTAAGATAACTAAAATATACCAACATTGAACAATAGGCTGTACCATACACACCATAAGATGCAACCCATATAACTGACTTAATATTATGATAAAAAGCAGTTTGCACCTGAAACTCTTTTCTCATATTGTCCTCAACATGGAACTTGCATTCCTGATCGAACAAGTTTGGGAAAATCCAGGCCCTTGAGAAAGACTTAGCAGTTCCTACTATTTTTCTATGTGTTGTATGCACCCTTGAAATTATTTGACTTGGCTAGAAAAAGGCAAGCTGAATGAATGCTCAGAGAGAGAAGATATCAGATAGTTTGGGTGGAAAATGAGTGGCAAATAGAGTGGGAGTCTCCTTCCATTTTTCTATTACTATTGAAAACATTTGTATCTGGAAAATATATAAACAATAGAGGATCAGGGCTGTGAGATGGTTTAATAGGTAAAAGTAATTTCCACCAAGCCTACAAATATGAGATTGATCCTAGGGAGAGTGAGGCATCCCATGAGGGATCATCAAAGTCTGACACATCATTTATGGCAGGACCTAGGACCTCCTCCATGTATTTAGGCTGAGAGAGCATCCCTCCATAGGGAATGGGCTCCCAAAGCCCATTCTTGCACTAGTGATTAATACTGGTTCCACTGCCAGAGGCCCCATACACTTCCCAACTGACACCTATGTTCAGAGGGCCTAGTTCAGTCCTATGCTGATTCCCCAGCTGTCAGACTGGGGTCCATCAACTTCCACTTGCTCAGGTTATCTGTTTCTGTGGGTTTTCCCACAATGGTTCTGACCCCTTTGTTCATCACTCCTTCCTTTCTGCAACTGGATTCCAGGAGTTTAACACAGTGCTTGGCTGTGAATCTCTGCTTCTGTTTCTATCAGCTACTGGATGAAGGCTCTGTCATGGCATATAAGGTAGTCATCAATCTCATTATAGGGGAAGGGCATTTAAGGTAGCCTCTCCACTATTGCTTAGATTGTTAGTTAGAATCATCCTTGTGGATCCCTGGACACTTCCTGAGTGCCAGATAGTAATAGTGCAGTTGGAGGTGGGAGGCAGATACAGGCTGATGTCTGAGGTTGAATCGAGTCTAGTCTACATAGTGAGTTCCAGGACAGCCAGGAGTACATAGAGAAAGCCCTTTTCAAAGCTAACTAAATAAATACTGCCACTACTCTATTACTAATTCCCCTGTATTCCATTCTGCAGTCTGTATATGCAGCTGTGTCTTCAAAGGTAATCATTTTCCAAAGATGTAAAATAGTGAAAGATAGTGAATCTTCCTCAGCCAATCCAATTAAGGAAAGGGAAAGAAGATTGGTCTCTCTGCCAATACAATGAAAGATATTTTATACTTATTTTCTTACAGGTGAAGAAGGATATTGTTTTCCCATGTCCTCAACATTGAACTGGGAGATCAAAGGTACATCAATGCTTCTTTCAGAACACCAAACATTAAGATCTTTTCTTTTCTTCCTGAAAGCATTTCTTTCTTCCTTCCTTTTTTCCTTCCTTCCTTCCTTCCTTCCTTCCTTCCTTCCTTCCTTCCCTCCCTCCCTCCTTTCTTTCTTTTTCATACTAGCTCCAATTTCCCCTTCTCCCTCTCCTCCATCTCACCCCATCCCACCTCCTATCCACTCCTCAGAGGGGTTAAGGCCTCTCTTGGAGTGTCAACAAAGTCTGGTATACCAAGTTGAGACAGGACCTAGCCTCTCCCCATTGCATCCAGGCTGAGCAAGGTATCCCACCATAGGGAATGGACTCTAGAAGGCCAGTTCATACATCTAGGATAAGTCCTGGTCCCACTCCCATGCCCCCCAACTGATCAAGCCACATAATTGTCACCCACTTTCAGAGGGCTTAGGTCAGTCACATGCAGAATCTCTAGTTGTCAGTCCAGAGTCAGTAAGCTCCCATTACCTAGGATCAGCTGTCTCTATAGTTTTCTGAATCATGATCTTGACCCCCTCCTGCTCATATGATCCCTCCTCCCACATGATCTTACTACCTCATCAGTTTGCCATTTAAAAATTTTAAAATGTGCACAAAATGTTTTCTAAGTTATCATTATTATAACACCATTTATCATATAAACTATCAAAGGTTACAAATCTATAAGCAAATTACAGGAATTAGGGGGATGGCTCAGCAAGTAAAGGTGCCTGCTGTGATGGCCGAGAGCCTGAGTTTTATCTCCAGGATCTATGTGGTGAAAGGAGAGAACTTATGCTGGAAAATTGTCTCCTGACCTTTGTATATGTGTTACGACATGCCTATACATGTACATACAAAATAAATAAATGTAAAATATTTAAAGAGAAAGAACATTACAAGACATTGCTTCAATTTATAAAATGGATTTTTTCTACAGACCTCTTATTTTGGAACAAAGTAAGGTCATATGCACATGAACTGGACAACAAGGTATAGTAGAGATTAATCAAAATATGACATGTATGACTCAAGGCCAGCCTGCTCTACAGAGTGAGTTTCAGGACAGGCTCTAAAGTTACACACAGAAACCCTGTCTCAAAAAACCAAAAGCAAAATACCAGAACCAAAATGGCATGTAACAAAGAGAGAGAAGAAAACTAATAAAGTTTGAATGAGAAACCAAGAGATCAAGAATAGGCAAATGAAATGCACATAAAACCTGGGGTGGGGGGATTTAAGAAAGTAGTGTAGAAACTTAAAATTGTCTGTCTTATAGGAAGTAAACCATTGTGTGTGTGTGTGTGTGTGAGAGAGAGAGAGAGAAAGAGAGAGAGAGAGAGAGAGAGAGAGAGAGAGAGAGAGAGAGAGCAAGAGAGAGAGAGAGAAATGACCGTTTAATATTATGTGTTAGGAATTACACTGTGATTGTTTTATAGTGATAATTGCTGTTGATGAGGAGACAGGCCATCACAGCTGCCTTATTTATTGTTTGTTTGTTTGTTTGTTTTGTTTTGTGGGTTTTTTTGTGATCTTGCAGAACACAAGTTCACACAGGTTCACAGCTACAGTAAGCAAGTCACCATGGTTTCTTTCCTCCTTCTAGAGTGGAGAGTGAGTGGGAAAGAGCAGCAGCAGCAAGGGGCCTATACCTACCTTCAGGACTGCTCTCCCACTTGCCCATCCCTGGGGTTGCCTAGGGTGGTTTCTTTTCTGGATGAGTTGGAAAATTTTTTAGAAGGTTCCTTTGTCCCTATCACAAACATTAGATGCAAGAATATGTAATAATTTGTAATAACTCATTACATTGAGAGGTTTACCATCAACTAATATATTAATTTTTTCATATATTAAAGGAAAACACAATCCAAACCCTCACATAATGACTTGTAGAAATCAAAAAGTTTATTCTCCTTGTTTTAGAATGATAATAAAAGTGATTTTGTATTAAATTTAGTTTTTAATAGTAACACTATATTAGAAGACTTGTACTAACTTCTGAAAATGTTATAAAACACCATGATCAACACAGTATGCTCTTTGAAAAAATGCAGATGTAGAGAGTAGTGAACAAGCCTTAGGGTACAGAAATAGACCTGATATATTTTAGGGATTATTTAACTACAACAAAATGGTTACAAAATATTTGTACTAGAGAAACATAACCTTACAACAAATAGAAAAGTATTCATGAAGAAAAGCCTGCAGAGTTTATTTCTCTAATATCATGCAAAGCATTAATGTAAATCATAAATCATTAACTATAAAATTTCTATGATAAACATTTCACCATCCTAAGTAAGAAGATGTAATATGCAAGAAGAAAGGTTAAAACAAAATAACTAAAGGTTGAGATATGAATTGTGAGGGTCAAAAATTTGAAATATTAGAATAATATTACAAATAGCATTGATCCAATAATAACAGAATGATAAACTGGACTCCATCAGAATCTGTATTATCTGTCCAAAATAGGAGACCCCTCAGAGGTAAGGAGCAGATTAGACTGCTGCAGAGAGCATCAGGGTGTGGAAAGAGGAAGGAGCTCTTAGTGAATGGGGAATTTGTTTTGCAGTGAGGAAGATGTTCTTGTAATTTATCGTAGCAATGGTTGCACAATGCTGAATTGTGTTTCCAGATGATATTGAGATAATATGAATTTTCATTAAACTCTTTTGGTTTTCAGAAGACACCACTAAGCAATAAAAGTCAGATTTATAATATACCCATTACTTGTGCACAAGATTTATATTCAGAATAAAACACCATTTATAAAGCTGAACTTAAAAGCAAGTGAGGCAAAACACAATAAATTAGGTTTGAATGATCATTTTATAAAGAAACAAAAAGAAATGACTGTGCTTATAAAAATTATGCTCGGCATCTTCTGTCACCTCATGACATGTTATCCATTTCACACATGTTACAGTGAACAATGACAATATTCACATTGGCAATACAAATTATTGTGTCCATATCATTAGAAGTAAAGCAAACAGATACATAGACAGACAAACACACAAATCTTAAGTGCACAATATAAGAATGTTCATTCTCACCAGCAATGGAGGAGTGTTCCCTTTCAAAGTTGCACAGCCACTTTGGAAATCACTATGGCGGTTTCTTGGGAAAATGGGAATGAGTCTACATCAAGACCCAGCAATTCCACTCTTCGACATATACCCAAAGGAAGCACATTCATAACACAAGGACATTTTGTCAACTATGTTCATAGCAGCATTATTTGTAATAGCCAGAACTTTAAAGCAACCTAGATGCCCCTCAACCTAAGAATGGATAAAGAAAATATGGTACATTTACACAATGGAGTATTACTCAGCAGTAAAAGAAAATGACATCTTGAAATTCACAGCCAAAGCGATGGTACTAGAAGAAACAATCCTGAGTAAGGTAATCCAGATACAACAAGACAAACATGATATATATTCACTCATAAATGGATACAAAAATATAGAACAAAGGATAAGCAACCTATAATCCACAACCCCAGAGAATGGTTTCAGTTTTGTAATTAGTATCCAACTATAACATCTACAAAGAATCTAAATGTATCTTTGCAACAAAGGTAAGTAGGCATGGAAAGTATACCTACATGTTTTTACTTGCAACAAGTTTGAAAACATGCAAAACCAGTTGTGGGAACAGAGTATAGTTGATTTTTAAAGGGAAAGGTTGATTAATTATGAGACTTGAAGCAAGGAGCCACCAAATTGGAAATACTCCATACCTTAATTATGGATTATAACATTCTTTGAACTCTACATTTAAAATGTGTGATACTTTAAAAATAAAAGACATACTTTCACTATGAAAAAGAGAGAAAGAGAAAGAGAGGGGGGAGGAGAGATTGTTTTTTGTGTCTGCACCATATAGGAGCAATTTCCTCTTAATATTTTTGTCTTCCTTACAGGGCACCATGAAATACCTCTTCATCTGTGGGACAATAGAGGCATGTGCTATTTAGCACATGGTCAATCTTATTTCTAAGATGATGATATCATTATTTGGGAGAATGCTAAATTCAAACAATTGCTGGTCTACTAACAAATGGCATGGCATTGGGAGTTACAATGACAAGTTAGTAACAGGGTCAATGCTGTCACTCGAGAGTCTGCCAGTCTTCTTGGAAGGAGGCTGCTCTCTCTGGCTCCCAGCAGCCTCCTCTGTTAAGTAAAAGTGGATCCCGATTTTCATGGAAAAGAAATGGTATTCATAAACAAATTAGATGGAGAAGCATTAACAGTTTTAAGATTTAACTGAAAAACTTTAGTGAAATAATATATAACCTGTAACTCATGAGTTATATACTGTTTCTGAGATTCTTATATCTAATTCTTTTCATATGAGTTGAGTAATCTCATAACAAATGTTCAAAAGCCATTCCTAACACTGGATTTTATCTTCTGGAGAAAGCAGAACTTTTCTCTTTTTGTTCTAGAAATTGGGAGTTTATCAAATGATAATCAGTTTATGTCTGAGGGAAAGGTGTCTATAAACTTGTTGAGACTGAGAAAATGATTAACCAGTCATTAATTCTTCCACTGCTACTGTGGAGCCAGGAAATAACTCTACACATTAATTCATCAATGCTTTCATACAATTCATTATCTCTTTGGTCCATTATTTATTTCTTTTATTTATTAATTTTTCAATGAATGTTTAGCAAATGCCTCATTTACTATTGTGATAGATATAATATAAAATAAAAACATTATGATAAGCCTCTACTCTGTTTTTTGATAATCCTAGACATGCATGAAGTGAATACTCTTTGGTACATCTGGATATGTAGTAACTGTGAAGTGTTGCTAGGAGCAAAGATTCTCATGAAATTCCTCACACTAACAAGCAGTTTACAGAACACCAGTACTTGAAGCAGAAATAAAAGGCCTGAGTGGTGTGGGGAATAGCACCTTTACACAGACCTTCAAACAAGGAGATAGTGTTGTCGAAAAGGTGAGAGTGGTGTGATCTTATAACTGGCCCACGGGTACCAAATAATGCTGCTTTCAAACTTCTGTGTAGAACCCAGTATGTACAACATGTTTTGTTTGCTCTCAGATTTGTTGTATTGTACTAACAAGGCTTCTTAACAATTAATTACACCCCTGCTTTACAAGTGTAAGTGTTTTGATTTGTGAACTTTCTGGAGAACTTTGGGGAAATTTAAATTGTCCTCCAACAACTACCTAGTTCACTGCCCTGCACTATGTAAATTTGATATTAAATGATCAAATATGAACCTAGGGCCCTGTGAGGTCGTGGAATCCTTTGATTTGGGACCAGGTGTACATAGATGTTCAATTATTAAATAATTAGTTTGAAAACAATAACTAGTGTAGTTTAATTCTCTTGCTGATTTCCTAATGTTTATTAATTTAGGCACCTGTGTCTTCCTGTAACACTTTCCTCCAGAATGCTTACCAGGATATGCATGGCATGTAAATTTACAGCGAATATAATTACCTTTTCGCATCTCACTCCAGGTGCCTAAGTGAGCAGAAATGAATTATGACTTTAATTGTCAGAAAGGTTTCAATATTCTGAATCTAATTATTTCAAAATTGTTTAAGTTTCTAGCTAAGCAATAATATGTTTGTGTTAATTAAAACACCAAAATATGATATTTTTTAGGATAACCAAATGTTCCATTAAAGAGGATTCAGAGAAATAATTATAGAGTGGGAAGAACCAGTTGTCTTGGCATACCTAATTTGTTCTCAGACTATTTCAAGGATGACTAGAGTTGTACAGGATTTTGTTTTGCCTCGAGTAAAGTCCTTTGTTTGTTTCTTTGACCTTCCCCATTTTCCCTGACAGTGAAACAGTATTCATCTTTGCAGAGGACCATCCTATGGACAATTAAAAACAAAGTTCAAAGTTGAATCCATTATCTTCTTTTAAAACCACCTCAATAAATAATGTCAGCACTGTAAATTAGCTAAGTAAGAATGTAGAAATAATTCTAGATTTTTCTGCTTTCTTTGACCCTTACATCCATAGGTTAGGAGCCCATCCCACCCTGGCCCTGCCCTGTCTACAGTCAGGCACATTAATGAATTCCTAGCTGACTTCTTTCTACTTGTCTTTCTCTGCAGGGTTTTCATTCTGAGATGTGGTCTTCTATCACCAGAACATTCAGGCCATCTTCTGAATATTAGACCTGTTTTTACCAAAGTACATTTTATAATAAGAAAAGAGAGAGGAAGGAGGAGCCTAATGTAAGTTAACAGTGGTTTGAAAATGAAACGGTGATTTTGAAAACTCATGTGAACAAATATTGTCATAAGAAAACTGTGTTTCAGATTCATTTTTTCATGAAATTTGACTTGACATAAAATTATTCAATGAGTAATTTCATATGTAAAATGCATAACTTTAATGGACACAAGCACAGGTAGTACACAAGGCAAAAGTTTCAGAAGCCTAAGACCCTTCAGGCTATGACATACCCATGTAGCCCCTCAAACCCTCACATTACACACTCAAACATTTAGGAGAAAGCACAGTTTTGCTGGATACCATTATAAGCAGACTCTTCTGCCTCTCACCATTACTGGACAGTTTTGCCCTAGGTCTAAAGGTCATGCTGTGGATTTACATTTAAGGTGTTAAATTTATAAAACACTTAACAAATTTATTTCTTAACTTGCCAAAATGATTTAGATAAGAGTGATTGAATTTTTACCAAACCAGAAATAAATGCATGAAACAATCTTTTAAAAAGAGATTATGTTACTTTCATGGCAATGCATCATGGTTACTCCTTTATATAGTATAACATACACTACTTCATTCCAAAGAATGCATGCTAAAATGACAGGAAGTAAACAGCAGGATTGAAATAAGAATGAGGTTGCATGCACACATCATTTGCTAGAATCCTAATTACTGTATCATTGAAGCATGAAGGTAGCCACACATATTTGCAACCACTGTAATCAGTGTAATTGGCCTACCATTTCCTTTGCATACCCTCCTTCAGTTAGGATATTATGAGTGTTTTTATGTTGGAATGATACTTGTGAATGCCCACTTATTCTCTGCATGCTATTAAACTGTGCTTTTCTCTTATATGCCAGTACTATATCACATGACACTGCTTCTAGATTAGATTAGATTTAATTGACAACTTCCAGGTTCTAGCAAAATGAACATTCCATATATGACTACAGACATTGTTCTTCTTATCATCTTTCATGGATCCTCCTATACTTAACTATCTTAAGAATTCTTCTTGCTTGGTGTTGACTAGTGGGACAAACTGTAGGGGGATGACAAGAGATGTTACACAAGGGCTTCTATGATTTGGCATATAAAAAAGCAAAGGTATCTAGAAACCCCTTGAGTTAATTAGGGTTTTTTAATTTAAGAAAATGTCAAGTAGTATATGTTGATCACATTCTTTTTTTCCCCCACATCCTCCCAGGTCCTCGTTACTCCCCTTTGTACTCAACTTCATATTCTCTCCCTTTTTCTATCTATCATTAATTCTTTCTCAAAAAGGAAATAAATCAAACACTCAAATTTAAAAAAAGAAACCAAAAAGACAAAAAAGTGCACACAACAACATGGAATCTGCATTGTATTGGCCAAATACTCCTGAGCAAAGGGCCTGCCCTGGAATATGGTTGATACACCCAGTGACACTTCTTTGAAGAAAATTGATTTTCCTCTTCCCAGAATGTATCAACTACAATTAGCTTCTTGTTTAGGAGTAGGACTTTGTGTCTACATCCACTCCCCAGTGCTGGGATTTTGTTTTATTTGAAGCAAGGAGGGTTTATGCATGCTGTCACAGTCTCTGTGAACCCATATGTGTATTGGCCCTGTTGTGTTTGGAAGACACTATTTCCTTGGAATCGTCCACCACCTCTAGATATTATATTCTGACCACCTTCTCTTCTACATAGATCCCTGATCTTGAGGGTAAGGGCTTCAATGGAGACATCAAATTTATGGCTGAGTACCCTAAGGTCTCTCATACTGTACAGCTGTAAGTTTCTTTCTTAATTAGTATCTAAAGCAATAAAAAGCTTCCCTAATAAGGGAGTAATGGATGAATGATGCTTTCCCCTATTGTCAATGTAGAATTTAACTAGGAGTCATTTTGTTATCTTTTAGCATAGCAACAATACTAGGTTTCCCCTAGGCCCATGACCTATCTAGTGTCAGGTCCTTGGTCACTTTTGCAGTGTGGATTTCAGCTAAAGTAATGGACCTAAAGTCCAATTGGGTGCTTACACCCATAACATTTGTGCAGCTATTGCAACAATATATCTTTCAGGTAGGTCTTATTCGTTATAGGATTTGTGACTGGATGTATTAAACTTATGTCCTAATAGCTATTCTTCAAAAGGAAACAATATACTAACAATGGACTCACTATTTGTTTTCAAAATAGGCCATGTAGGATTAATGTCTCTTTATTCAAGAAGACACCAAGGCAAAACACAGGCCAGAGCTAGGTTATAGAACCCAGCAAGCACAGCCAGAACAAAAGGGCCAGGGTCCCCACGTGCAGCCCCTTAAGAAGCTCCCTTACATCACCCCGGCTTTCCTTCACCACACCCTTATGGGCGAGTCCCGGGTCCACCTGGTACCTGTCCCAGGACTATTGGGCGGGGCTAGGGTGTCTCCCAACAAGGCCATATACTGTAGATAGTTTCTTTTAAACCTGACAAATACAAATAATCTTTCCATGAAACTTCACCTTTGAGTTTACTCTGTCATTTTGTCAATAGTGCTGATGCCTCAGAATGGCATTATGTCAAGATCCTTTGAAGAAACAATGCACATATTTCATTTCAAATATGATGATAATGAAGCATCCTCATTTCTACATATCTAATAATAGTCTAATTATTTTCAAATATCACCATGTGCATATTTAAAACTTGTAAATCCATCCAAGTAGATGAATGGATGAGGTGGACATTAGCTAAAGTAATTCAGTCCTTCCTTTACTGAACTTGATTTTAATCTCATATCATTGGAGTGTGATCATAAGAATTCATAAATTTGGAACATTTATGTATATCATATCATGCCATCTCCCATAAATGGGATTTTACAATGTTTATCCTATTACAGTATACTTCTACAAAACTTTGACTCATTTTAAGAACTCCTATATTTTCTCCTTTCAAAATAAGAAGAGGTAATACAGTTTAGAAAGAGACTATAATCATTGGCATTCTTTTGTCTCTCCAGTACCCTATGTGATTTTTGTAACAACAAGATTCCTATCAGTATTGGATGAAGTGTTAGCCTTAGTAAATATTCTTGTTCTCCTGAAAATGTACAGAAAAGACTGACATGATTATCTAAATTATTTAGCTGCAAGAACTGTTGCTTATTCCATAAGTTTTAGCTGCAAAAGAACATATTAAAAGCTGAAAGAAACATCAAATAAAAAGTCATACCTATCATATTAACAGTCATTTTCCTAAGGAAACTTTTCAAGTCAGGTGTTATAGTGATGCAGTTGTGAAATGCTATAAATACAAATTAATAATAATCCACCTGACAAAACTATGTTTTATAATTGAAGGAGATAGAAAATCTTTTCATGACTAAATCAGGCTAAAGGATTCATGACTACAAAGCCACACATACAAAGAATACTAGAATGAATACTTCTAACTGATGTGAAAAAATAAGCAAATCTAAGAAGCTACAGGGGAAAAAATAAACACTGTTAGGCCAGTGATTAAGCAAAGGAGGAATAAAAAGCACAAACACCACAAAATTAAAGGATGAAAAGAGTCAATATCTATCTTTCAATGATAACTGTAAATATTAATGAATTCAACTACCTAGCCAAAAGATGCAAATAAATAAGTTTATTGGATTTAAAGAGGATTAATTATTCTTTCTATAATGAGTACACCTCCATTTTAGTAGATGAATCTCAAGAGATGCAGAAAGCCTTTAACAAAAACTCAAACACCTTTATTATAAATTCCTGGAAAGGAAACGAATATGAAGAACATACTTCAACATAAGAAATACCCATGTCTGACATCATAGTAAACTAATAAAAATAACTGAAGCAATTCCACTAAAATCAGGAATAAGACATGGCCTTTCCTGAATTGTGTATATGCACTCTGATTTTATATAGCCTTCACAGTCTTCTAATAACAGAAGAAAAGGAATGGGGGATGTGGATTGCAAAAGAGTCAAAGTATTCCTGTTTGAATATGGTATGATTACATAAAAACCAAGGAATCTAGCTCAAATCATCTTGGATTGATAAACATTTCAGCAAAGCATCTGGATACAATATTACATATGTAAATTAACATACCCATAAACTTGTTATTTAATACTGACTAGCACACTGAGAGATAAGTGAGGAAAATTATTCCATTCACAATGGTCTTAAGTTATACCTTGGAATAAACCTAACATAGGAGTTGGAAAAACCCTAGAATAGACAGAGAGTCTGAGGCAAGGAAACAAGAAGAAAGTTGAAAGGAAGAAAGATATATCAGGGTCATGGACTGAGGAAATCAATGATATGGAAGTGACCATTCCACCAAAAGCAATCATAGGTCAAATGAAATCTCTAACAAAATCCTCATTGCAATCTTCACCAAAATGTAGAAATAATCCTGAAGTTCACACGGAAGTATGAATGACCCAGGATAGTCAAGCAATTCTGAGGGGAAAAAAGAGTAGTACTGGAGCCATTACCATAAATCATGTTATTTGGCAAAGCTCTGATAATAAATAAAAGCATCTGTCTGGTGCAAAAAATAGACACACAGGTTAATGAAATAAAAGCTACAGATACATAAAAATTCATTTAATTAGATCTACTTAATATTTGATATTTTTTAAAATCTAATATCAGTATTTCCCCCTTCCCTTTCACCCATTTAGCCCCTCAATATATCCCTCAAATTTGCTCTCACTCAAAGTAATTCTGTTTTTCTTTAATTGTTATTACATATTCCTAATGTGCATAATATAGAATGCATATCCTCACCAAATTGGTGTTAGAAAAACTGGATGTCTGCAGTTAGAAATGAAAATAGAACCTTACCTCTCAGTCTGAAGAAAACCAACCCCAAGTGGATCAAAAACTTAGGCACAAAACCTGAAGTTCTGAAACTACTAGAATACAATTTAAGGAGTATTCTATGAGATATAAGCATAGGTATATAATTTCAAAATAAGACCCTGGTCATTTGAGGAACTAAAATGCTTCCATACACCAGAGTAAATAGTCAATTCAGAGAAGAGACAGGCTACAGAATGGAAGGCCATCTTTGTCAGTTAGACATCTAGCAGAAGACTGGTATCTATAATACATAATAAACTAAAAATCCAAAAATAGCAAGAAAACAATCAAGTCCTCTAAAAGGGGGGAGGAGGGAGTTAGAGAGTTGCAAACTCCTGGTCACACAGATAGACCTGGCTAGATTAAGTGAGTCACAAAACAAAACCTAAAGTAATAAATGCAGTAAAAGAACTTGTAAGGAGAGGTTGGCATAAGTCAAAAGGAGATAAAAGAGGGTGGGGATGAGAGCAATCAAAATGTATGAAATGTATGAAATTTCCCAACAACAAAATTAGTTAATAATAAAAAACAGAACCCAGTATTCATATACTTTACATTGCCTATCAGTATTCTCTTGGTTTTGTTTTTGTCACATTGTTTTCTAATGTCATTACAGTAATATGTGGAGATATTATTTCTGCTGTATGACTCCAGCTTCATTGCTATCAGCTGCACACATGCATTAAAGTGTGTTAAGATGTCCATTTCCAGGTGTCATTGATTTGTGCCCAGTATTTTGCTATCAGAAACAAGTATTCAATAAACAGATCTGTACATTTGTCATTTAGTCTCTTTCAGTGTATTGTTAATCAAGATTCCTATTAATGGTGTTACTGGGGAAAGTGGAAATACATTGTGACTTTACTGGTTTCTCCTCCATTCCCTTTCCTAGGATATGTTCCATGCTTCTTTCTTTCTAGCCATCTCTGAACATGCCTATATTTTTTAAAGCATCCAAAGGAGTGATTGTGAAACCACTCTCACAGTACTGTATGTGTCAAACCTTCCTCCCAATGTTGTAATGGAGATTGCACTTCCTTGTGGTTCTTAATTCTATTTATTATATTATGAGAAATTAGAGCATTTTTTAAGTTGAATTAACTAATTTTTTTAATTTTTTTATTTGAATTAGAAACAGGATTGTTTTACATGACAATCAAAGTTCCCTTGTCCCTCCCGTCCTCCCCTACCACACTGCCCCAAACTATCACATCTCCTTTCTGCTCCCCCTGGATGGTGAGGCCTTCCATAGGGTGTCATCAGTGTCTATTGCATGCTTTGGGATAGGGCCTAAGCCCACCCCCATGTGTCCTGGCTCTTCTATATGGTATGGGTTCCCAAAGTCCACACCTATGCTAGGGATAAGTACTGAACTACTACAGGAGGTACTGTAGATTTCCAAGATTTCAGCACAGAAACCCATGTTCCTGAGATCTGGATCAGTCCCATGCTGGTATCCCAGCTATCAGTCTGGGGAGCAGGAGTTACCCGATGTTCAAGTCAGCTGTTTCTGTGGGTTTCACCAGACTGGTCTGGACCCCTTTGCTCTTCACTCATCCTTCTCTGCATCTGGGTTCCAGTTCAGTTCGGTAATTAGTTGTGGGTGTCTGCTTCTAACTCCACCAGCTGCTGAGTGAAGGCTATAGGATGGCATATAAATTAGTCATCAATCTCATTATCAGG